>NC_091293.1:30574015-30581515 GCF_038502225.1 Cherax quadricarinatus | reverse complement strand
ATGGTATCCAGTAGCTCGATTGCTAGCGAACTCATGTTCGGGTTGATACCTGGTACGGGTGGAAATATTAGGACGTCTTTTCTTAAGACACCTCTTATCCCAAGTCACCTTGCAATAAAATAGGTACCTGGGTGTTAGTATACCTTGTACATGTACATGCAAGAAAGATGAGATACTTAAAGTAGCAGTAACAATTATTATTATTACGGTGACTTTTCCCAAGTAATCACGTGAGTTCACCTTGTAAACAAGACGGTTTCTTCTAGTAGTCATAATGACTTCTTCTAGTAGTCATAATGATTTCTTCTAGAAGCCATGAGAATTTCTCTTTTCAAACACGGTAGATCGTATCATTTAGTTACTACATTAAAAGCATCTTCCTCTTGCTGATGGTATTTTAAGTATCTCGTCCAATTTGATGTTGCTACTTTAAGCCTCTTCATTCGATTGTTACTGCTTCTTTAAGCATTTCATCTCTCTTGCTGCTACTTTACTTCTTCCTCCACTTTTTTGTTGCTATTTAAATCTTCTTCATTATCTTCTTACTGTTTCCTTAAGCATATTATTTCACTTATTTTTTTTTCCATTTAGACACTGATTGTCAGAACATAATTTTATTCACCCAGCGTTTCGGTACCATGTTGAGCTTCATCACATAACGAAACGTGTTCCCAATAAAAACTTGTTCTGCAACCCTCTTTTTCTTCTGCTACCCAGTTTATTTGTAAACAGATATTTTTTACATGTTGTTGGTGAAAGGATCAATTGCAGTTGCAATCAGCGTTCTTAATAAAGCAAAATCCGTCGAAAGCTTTTATGTATTATTTGGACTAGCGTCATCGTAATTTGGATTGTATCATCACAGTTGGAATTACATCAACGTATTTGGTATTA
The DNA here is from genome assembly GCF_038502225.1 of Cherax quadricarinatus. Classification (NCBI taxonomy): domain Eukaryota; kingdom Metazoa; phylum Arthropoda; class Malacostraca; order Decapoda; family Parastacidae; genus Cherax; species Cherax quadricarinatus. The sequence goes on along the minus strand of NC_091293.1, from coordinate 30,580,621 downwards.
TGCTATCGAAACTAGCATTGCAAAATAGTAATTGAAATAAAAAATGTAATTGGGATTAAGGTATCATAATTGCAATTGTGCCAAGGTAATTGGAATAACATATTTTAAAATTTTGTAATTGGAATTAAATTACATGATTAAAATTGGGATGGGATTATTGTAATTAGGACTATATTAATCGATATTGGCATTATTTCATAGAAATGCGGATTATATCATCGTAAGCGTCAATATATATAATCAAATTGGGTTTATATGATCATAATTTACATTATATAATACCAGTCAAAAATACAGTATCGGTTTTGGAAGCATATCATCGAAGTTGGGGAATATATTATCACACTTTGGAATAGATGATAGAGGAACATAAAGTCGTCAAAGCATACACAGATTTTGTAGCGTTTAAACTTTACTGGAGAGGAAAAATACACTTATATATAGTTCAGAACATTTATTAGAGGAAAGATTTCGCCACAAGTGACTTCTTTAGTTGCGGCGAAACGTTTCCTCTAAAAAATGTCCTAAACTTTACACAAGTTGATCAGACCTTGATCCACTAAGAGGCCTGGTCACGGACCGGGCAGTGGGGGCGTTGATCAACCAAAACTCTCTCCAGTTACGCCCCAGGTATTCTTTATCTTGTCGGTATCACCATTCCATTTTTCATTACTTAAGAGATTCCATTTAAAATGGACGACACGCTTATCTTCCAGCCAGAGTTAGTAGAAAAAAAAAGAAATTAAACATCACATCAATTCTTAAACATAATGTATATCGAGGATTTAATTGGTAACAAGTTTAGTTTGGTTTATTAGAGAACGTTTTGACGGGTATATAATTAAAGAAGTAATTTTGTGACATTTCTAGGAATTACTCGAACTGTTTAGTTAATAAAAAATCACAAGAAATATATGATTTGAATATATCTCTTAATTGTTTCAGGGATTCTCACTATCACGACCCTGTCGCAGACTTGCCTTTTTAAATTGGAAAGGAAATAAATGTCACAGGAATGAGCAAGATACACAGGAGAGAAATAAAGTGCATTTCTCCCACGTCTGAGAGAGTTTATGTAAGTTTCGAAATCATTTATTTTATAACCAAATAAATAATATTTTATATATGCATTCACTATATGTGAAAATATACTGAGGTACTCAAAGGAATGAGAATGTTAAAAGAATTATGAAGGAATTCTTTTTAGATCCTGACATAAAACTGACGCTAATGAAAATTCCTAAAGTTACCTACACACTCACCTCCACACACAAGAGCAGAGATTACGAGGATTGAGTAGACCACTCAACTGACTAGGTCTGTGTGAATGCTCCAACCACACTGACTCCATACAAAGACAGAAAAAGAGAAAGATGAGATATACATATCTTCAGTAATGATGTAGATCCTTAGTCATATCTAGAGGTGGTACCTGCCCATATATATATATATATATATATATATATATATATATATATATATATATATATATATATATATATATATATATATATATATATATATATATAATATATGTATATAATATGTATATATATATATATATATATATATATATATATATATATATATATATATATATATATATATATATATATATATATATATATAAATATATATATATATATATATATATATATATATATATATATATATATATATATATATATATATATATATAAATATATATATATATATGTCGTGCCGAATATATAAAACTGGTCAATTAGCAAGAACTTAATTAAAATTAAGTTCTTTCTGAAATTTTCTCTTATACGTTTAAAGATATATATATTTTTTCATTAATGTTAATGTAAAAATTTTTAATTTTGCAACAAAAGTATCTTAGAAAACTTACCTAACCTTATCATAACAAGTGCAATTTATTTTAGCCTAACCCAACTAAATACATTCTAGATTTGTTTACAATAATTTAATATTAAACAAACACAGTGAAACATTTTTTTCGTTAGGTTCAGAATGATTTTGGCGAAATTATTGCATACACAAATTTTCGTTTGTCATATATGGCAAGATGAGCGTTGCTATTTAAGCCAAGATCGCAAGTTCTGCCTATTCGGCACGATATATATATATATATATATATATATATATATATATATATATATATATATATATATATATATATATATATATATATATATATATATAATATATATATATATGCAAAACAACCACTCTGAAAGACTAGAGAAATTCCAAGCGCTTTCGTGACTACTCACATTATCAAGGAACTATGAAAGTAAAGCATCCAAGGAAGCTATATAAGGGGTCTGGCCAGCACCTCACTATCAGATCCCACAACGGTTAAACACCTGACGCGCGCCGACCCAACTTGTATAGGTCCTTTGCACAACTCACCCACAAGCTATTGTACCCAAGAAAATTTAAAAATTATTATTTGTCCAGTGTATTATTAAATTCTTCCCAAATTCTACTAATTATAAATGGATCTAATTTATATAAACCAAAGGAAATATTCATATTATTGTCAAAACTGCTTTTTATGAAACAAGATTCAATTATATTCCTGTCGACCATGGACTTGCTTGATACTACTTTCTCAACTTTTTGAAAATCAATTGGATGGTTAAAATCTCATATCAACCAAGTTTTCATGGTAAGGGAGAACCAACATATATATATATATATATATATATATATATATATATATATATATATATATATATATATATATATATATATATATATATATATATAAGGAGGTACCACCTCGAGAACTGACTGAGGACTTACATGTTAAGAGGAATGACTGAGGATTTACAGGCTATCCTACATCAACTCATGTCAAAGCGCAGCCCACAACAATCTGCTAACACCTAGATGAAAAGGGCAGCAGGTGTGAGTGTTTTTACAGGGAGCGAAAAATATATCAGATCAATACTTAGTGATAGCTACGGTAATAAAAAAAAAGAAGTAGATTGGGTAAAAGGATGTCATCAGTGGGTAAGAGTGAGGTGAAAGTTAATTAATTAAAGCAACTGAAAGTTAGTATAAGACAGAAGCAACAGCTGTTAGAAAAGTTAGATACAGAGAGTACACGCAATAATAAGAAATTGATTAAGAATAGGGTAGATCTAAAAGTGCAGTGTCAGGGTGTGCATCAGAGTTTTATGGAAATAGGAGGGTGATTGGTAGCTTGAAGACAAGCGATTGGTGGAAAGATAACGTAAAGAGGGACGTATCGAAGAAAAAAGCCATCATGTGATAGGGGTTTACAATACGGAAGTGATATACGGAAGGCTGGGCATATGGGAAATCAAATCGAGACTAAAGTAGTGGTGCGGGACTGAAAAAGGAAAACCAGTGAGAAAGTGGGTGAGGTTTTATCAACAAAGTTTGCTAAGAATAAGAACAAGTTTTGGAGTGTGAATAATAAGTTGAGAAAACTTAGGGAACAAATGGATTTAGGAGTTATAAAGAAATGGGGAGAGTTAGTAGACGGGGAAGTGGAAGTACTAGGAAGATGGAGAGAATATTTTGAGTTGCTAAGTATTCATGAGTAAAGGGAGGTAGTGAGTTCATACACTGGAGAAGAGGAAATTATATTCTGTAGGAGTAAGGAGAAGCAGATGTGAGTGTGGGGTGTCTGTGAAGTTTTGGGTAGAATGAAACGGGGTAAAGTAGATGTGATCAAGACAGAAATGTTAAATCTTGAAATAACAACTCTACCATGCACTTTACTCGGCTTATTTCCCTACAGCTCTTTCACAATTTTATACCCCCTATTTTACCTTATACAAAGGAGCTGTGAATGCCCTCTGTAAATTTGTAGGTACTCTTTGCTCGCAAATATTGAATAAATACACCACCCACTTTAAAACTGCATCCCCATCTGCCATTAAGGTAGAAAATAGTATTCCAGAGGAACAAGGAAGTTTTAGGAAATGTAGAAGATGTGTAAACAACTGTTTACACATCTCCTACGCAAGGAACTTTTTGTTGCATATATGAATTTAGAAAAAGCATATGATAGAGTGAATAGGGAAGCTACATAGCAGACGTGGCAAATGAACGGAATAGGTGATAGTTTACAAATTTATTATGCAGACAGTGAGGCTTAGATTACTGAATGTATGAGAGAGGGGGAATTATAGTTAAGTAAAGGTTGACCTTAGACAGGGGTAAGTGATGTTATTATGGTTATTTAATATATTTATAGATAGGGTTGTAAAGGAAGTGAATTCATGGATGTTGGAGGCAGATGAGCGGTTGAACGATAAAAAATTTATACAAAGTAGGAGATATTTCAATATCTTTTTGCCGATGACACTGTTCTGATGGGAGGTTCTGAAGAGAAGATGGAAAGGCTGGTGGAGGAATTTGAGAGGTTGTGTATAATATGGAAATTAAAAGTGAACATAAAGAGCAAGACGACAGGAGTAACAAAAAATCATGGCAGTTAAAGCTTGGACATCAGATTAGTGGGAATGAGTATACAGTAAATGTGTTTAGATATTTGGGAGTGGATTTGCTGGCGATGGGTTTATGAAAGATGAGGTGAACCATAGAATTGATGAGGGAAGGGTGTCTGGTAAATTGAGACATCTGTGGAGACAAAGACCTGCATGAAAGGATTCAAGAAAGCCTGTTAGCCTGACTCGAGTCCTGGAGAGGAAAGCTACAGATTCCTGTACCCTGAAGGAGGGTTAAAGGATGTTACAATTTAGCGATCTGAACCTTAATATTTTTGTTATCTTTAGGAAGTGGCGAAGCTTTATATGGCCCGGAAAGGCACATTTCATTGTAAACTTGCTTTGAATCAGCTTATATGAGCGACTCGGTGTTTCACAGCATAAAAAGTCATAAACAGAAGGAAGAATGGGATGAGGGAAAAGTGGTTTTTACTCGTCATGGCTTAGGTGACCCATACAGTGATTAAGCAATCGCTGGGGTGCCGGTGACATGTACCCGCAGTCAAGAATCTTCCGCTTATAGGAACAAGGTTCGTCACCCCTTCAAAAAAAAAAAAAACATTAAACTTTAGTGTCTTTTTCCTGGAATTGAGGAACTATGCAGCAAAATATACAGAAATGTCAGAGTAAAACAAATGTTTTTCTCACAAAAAATATACACATAATTTTTAGCAGATGTATTACCTAATGAATTTTGTATCCTGCTATTTCAAGTTTGCAGTAAAAAATATTGTTTTAGCAGGGAGGGTGGACAAAGAGGGGAGAGAAAGGTCGATGAAAAAACTGGATGAATAAAAAAAGACAGACTCTGATATCCAAATGTCGGGGTAACCCTTGAAAATTCAATAAATCATATGAAAAAGAAATAGTTCCGAAAAATATTAAACTTTTGTTAAGGTGAAATTTTACAAAGGCAAAAGTAATCAGAAGCACATACATAAACACTCACACACACACACACACACACACACACACACACACACACAACACACTCATCACACACACACACACACACACACACACACACACACACTGAACAATCCAAACCAACCATCACACACCGATCCCTCTGTTCCCACCCCCCGCACCACAGTTACAGTATTAGAACAGAAGTTGAAGGTTTGGTACACAAATGCAGATGGATTAACGAATAAACACGAGGAATGGTAGGAAAGAATCAATGAGAAGTCCCCAGACATCATAGCAGTTACAGAAACAAAACTCACGGAGACAATAACAGATGCAATCTTCCCACCAGGATACCAGATCATGAGGAAAGATAGAAGAGGCAGAGGGGGAGGAGGGGTTGCTCTGATAGTAAAAAACAGATGGAAATTCGAGAAAATGGGAGGCATAGACGAGACGGGAGAAAGAGACTACATAGTAGGTACACTTCAGTCTGGGGAGCACAAGGTGGTCATTGCAGTGATGTATAATCCACCACAGAACTGCAGGAGGCCAAGAGAGGAATATGAAGAGAGCAACAGAGCAATGGTGGACACACTTGCTGAGGTGGCAAGAAGAGCTCACTCCAGCACAGCAAAGTTGCTGGTTATGGGGGATTTCAAAATCAGGGAGATTGACTGGGAAAACCTGGAGCCACATGGGGGTCCCGAAACATGGAGTGCCAAGATGTTGGACGTGGTGCTGGAAAACCTCATGCACCAACATGTTAAGGACACTACCAGAGTGAGAGGGGAGGATGAACCAGTAAGATTGGACCTTGTGTTCACCCTGGGCAGTTCAGACATTGAGGACATCACGTATGAGAGTCCCCTAGGAGCTAGCGACCACGTGGTTCTGTGCTTTGAATATATAGTAGAGCTGCAAGTGGAGAGAGTAACAGGAGTTGAAAGGGAAAAGCCTGACTATAAAAGAGGGGACTACATAGGTTTGAGGAACTTCCTGCAGGAGGCTCCGTGGGACAGAGAACTGGCAGGAAAGCCAGTAAACGAAATGATGGAATATGTAACAACAAAATGCAAGGAGGCAGTGGAAAGGTTTATTCCCAAGGACAACAGAAACAATGGGAAGACCAGAACGAGCCCCTGGTTTACCCGACGGTGTAAGGAGGCAAAAACAAAGTGCAATAGAGAATGGAAAAAGAACAGAAGGCAAAGAACACACGAAA
>NC_091293.1:30461515-30569015 GCF_038502225.1 Cherax quadricarinatus | reverse complement strand
CAGTAGAGACAGGAAGGACTCTGGGGGGACAGACCAGATGGGGACACCAGCAAGGAATACACCAACAAGTGTTGGACGACATACATACAGATGAGGAGGAGGTGAGGAAACTGCTAAGGGACATCGATACCTCAAAGGCAATGGGACCGGACAACATCTCCCCGTGGGTCCTTAGAGAGGGAGCAGATATGTTGTGCGTGCCACTTACCACAATCTTCAACACGTCCCTGGAAACTGGGCAACTACCTGAGGTATGGAAGACGGCAAATGTAGTTCCCATTTTTAAAAAAGGAGACAGAAAAGAGGCACTAAACTATAGACCTGTGTCATTGACGTGTATAGTATACAAAATTATGGAGAAGATTATCAGGAGGAGAGTGGTGGAGCACCTGGAATGGAACAAGAGTTTAAATGCCAACCAGCACGGATTCATGGAAGGCAAATCCTGTGTCACAAACATTCTGGAGTTTCATGATAAAATAACAGAAGTAAGACACGAGAGAGAGGGGTGGGTTGATTGCATCTTCTTGGACTGCAAAAAGGCCTTTGACACAGTTCCTCACAAGAGATTAGTGCAGAAGCTAGAGCATCAGGCGCATATAAGAGGAAGGGCACTGCAATGGATCAGAGAATACCTGACAGGGAGGCAACAACGAGTCATGGTACGTAATGATGTATCACAGTGGGCACCTGTGACGAGCGGGGTCCCACAGGGGTCGGTCCTAGGACCAGTGCTATTTTTGGTATATGTGAACGACATGATAGAAGGGTTAGACTCAGAAGTGTCCCTGTTTGCAGATGATGTGAAGTTAATGAGGAGAATTAAATCTGATGAGGACCAGGCAGGACTTCAAAGTGACCTGGACAGACTGGACACCTGGTCCAGCAAATGGCTTCTCGAATTTAATCCTGCCAAATGCAAAGTCATGAAGATAGGGGAAGGGCACAGAAGACCACGGACAGAGTATAGGCTAGGTGGCCAAAGACTGCAAACCTCACTCAAGGAGAAAGATCTTGGGGTGAGTATAACACCGAGCATGTCTCCGGAAGCACACATCAATCAGATAACTGCTGCAGCATATGGGCGCCTGGCAAACCTGAGAACAGCATTCCGATACCTTAGTAAGGAATCGTTCAAGACACTGTACACCGTGTATGTCAGGCCCATACTGGAGTATGCAGCACCTGTTCGGAACCCGCACTTGATAAAGCACGTCAAGAAACTAGAGAAAGTACAAAGGTTTGCCACAAGGTTAGTTCCAGAGCTAAGGGGAATGTCCTATGAAGAAAGATTAAGGGAAATCGGCCTGACGACACTGGAGGACAGGAGGGTCAGGGGAGACATGATAACGACATATAAAATACTGCGTGGAATAGACAAGGTGGACAAAGACAGGATGTTCCAGGGAGGGGACACAGAAACAAGAGGCCACAATTGGAAGTTGAAGACACAAATGAGTCAGAGAGATATTAGGAAGTATTTCTTCAGTCATAGAGTTGTAAGGCAGTGGAATAGCCTATAAAATGACGTAGTGGAGGCAGGAACCATACACAGTTTTAAGACGAGGTTTGATAAAGCTCATGGAGCTGGAAGAGAGAGGGCCCAGTAGCAACCGGTGAAGAGGCGGGGCCAGGAGCTAAGACTCGACCCCTGCAACCACAAATAGGTGAGTACAAATAGGTGAGTACACACACACACACATATATACAGACACACACACACACAGACACACACACACACCTGGAACGGAACAAAAGTATAAACGACAACCAGCACGGTTTCCTGGAAGGCAAATCCTGTGTCACAAACCTTCTAGTTTTATGATAAAGTAACAGAAGTAAGAGACGAGAGAGAGGGGTGGGTTGATTGCATCTTCTTGGACTGCAAGAAGGCCTTCGACACAGATCCTCACAAGAGATTAGTGCAGAAACTAGAGGATCAGTGCGTATAACGGGAAGGGTACTTCAGTGGATTAGAGAATACCTGACAGGGAGGCAACAACGAGTCATGGTACGTGATGAGGTATCACAGTGGGCACCTGTGACGAGCGGGGTCCCACAGGGGTCGGTCCTAGGACCAATGCTATTTTTGGTATATGTGAATGACATGATGGAAGAGATAGACTCAGAGGTGTCCCTGTTTGCAGATAATGTGAAGTTAAAGAGGAGAATTAAATCAGATGAGGATCAGACAGGCCTTCAAAGAGACCTAGACAGGCTGGACACCTGGTCCAGCAACAGGCTTCTCGAATTCAACCCTGCCAAGTGCAAAGTCATGAAAATCGGAGAAGGCCAAAGAAGACCCCAAACAGAGTATAGGCCAGGTGGCCAGCGACTGCAAACCTCGCTCAAGGAGAAAGATCTTGGTGTGAGTATAACACCGAGCACGTCTCCGGAAGCACACATCAACCAGATAACTGCTGCAGCATATGGGCGCCTGGCAAACCTGAGATTAGCATTCCGATACCTAAGTAAGGAATCTTTCAAGACACTGTACACCGTGTACGTTAGGCCCATATTGGAGTATGCAGCACCAGTTTGGAACCCGCACTGGGTCAAACACGTTAAGAAATTAGAGAAAGTGCAAAGGTTTGCGACAAGGTTAGTTCCAGAGCTAAGGGGAATGTCCTACGAAGAAAGGTTAAGGGAAATCGACCTGACGACACTGGAGGGCAGAAGGGATAGGGACACATGATAACGACATACAAAATACTGCGTTGAATAGACAATGTGGACAGAGACAAGATGTTCCAGAGAGGGGACGCAGAAACAAGGGGTCACTCTTGGAAGTAGAAGACTCACATGAGTCACAGGGATGTTAGGAAGCATTTCGTCAGTCATAGAGTGGTCAGAAAGTGGAACAGTCTGGCGAGCGATGTAGTGGAGGCAGGAACCATACATAGCTTTAAGACGAGGTATGATAAAGTTCACGGAGCGGGGAGAGAGAGGACCTAGTAGCGTTCAGTGAAGAGGCGGAGCCAGGAGCTGAGTCTCGACCTCTGCAACTACAGTTAGGTGAGTACAATTAAGAGAGTATATAGACACATACACAGACACACACAGACCCACACAGACACACACACACAGACACACAGACACACACACACACACACACACACACACACACACACACACACACACACACACACACACACACACACACACACACACACACACACACACATACACACACACATTGACTGAAGTGGCCAGAAGGGCTTATGCTAGCAGGGCAAAGCTACTGATCATGGGTGACTTCAACCACAAGGAAATCGATTGGGCGAACTTGGAGCCACATGGGGGCCAAGAAACGTGGTGAGTTAAGGTGATGGAGGTGGTACTGGAAAACTTCATGTATCCACACGTAAATGACACTGCCAGAGAGGGGGGAGAGGATGAACCAGCAAGACTGGACCTAGTATTCACCTTGAGTAGTGCAGATATTGAGAACATCACATATGAAAGACCCCTTGGGCCAGCGATCATGTGGTTTTAAGATTCTAATTCACAGTAGAGTTATGAGTGGAGGAGGAAGCAGGAAGAGCCGGACGAATGAATCCAAACTACAAGAAAGAGGACTACGCGGGAATGAAGAACTTCCTGAACGGGGTTAAGTGGAACAGAGAACTGGCAGGGAAGTCAGTAAATGAGATGATGGAATATGTGACAACAATATGCAAGGACACATATGCAACAGTTAGGTTTCTTTATTTCGAAACGTTTCGCCTACACAGTAGGCTTCTTTAGTCGAGTACAGAAAAGTTGATAGAAGCAGAAGATACTTGAAGACGATGTAATCAGTCCATCACCCTTAAAGTTTTGAGGTGGTCAGTCCCTCAGTCTGGATAAGAGCATTGTTCCATAGTATGAAACAATATGGAGATGAAGTGACAGGATGGAGCCTTATATAGCGCCAGGAGGTGAGACGTAGGTCACTAGAAGAGGTAAGAACGCAGATGTTGGGAGGTCAGGTCCCTCTCAAATCCAGCCGTTCTCACTAGTAGAGGTTGTCGAAGTCGACAACCTCTACTAGTGAGAACGGCTAGTGAGAACGGCTAGTAGAGGTTGTCGAAGTCGACAACCTCTACTAGTGAGAACGGCTGGATTTGAGAGGGACCTGACCTCCCAATATCTGCGTTCTTACCTCTTCTAGTGACCTACGTCTCACCTCCTGGCGCTATATAAGGCTCCATCCTGTCACTTCATCTCCATATTGTTTCACGCTATGGAACAATGCTCTTCTCCAGACTGAGGGACTGACCACCTCAAAACTTTAAGGGTGATGGACTGATTACATCGTCTTCAAGTATCTTCTGCTTCTATCAACTTTTCTGTACTCGGCTGAAGAAGCCTACTGTGTAGGCGAAACGTTTCGAAATAAAGATACCTAACTGTTGCATATGTGTCTTACCTAACAACCTGTCGGTATTTTATACCATTTTAATGTTCAATATGCAAGGAAATGTGATCCTTTATTGACAACGTTTCGCCCACACAGTGGGCTTTTTCAAGTCACAAACAGATCTGTAATATGTTTATAGAATTACCGACAGTATGTAAACTAAAAGGGCACAAGTGCAACTAATGTAACATTTTATTGTCACAACCAACAGAAATATTTGTCTAACCTATTTTTATGCTATCCAAGTATTATGTTTTTGATCTTTTACTAATGTGCAAGTTGATTGTTCTTCCACATTGTATTACTAATATTACTACAACTAATATTACTACTACTACTACTACCACCACTAGTATTACACTTCACTCCAAGCCTATGTATACCCTATGTGCCCATGCATTGTTTGTAACGGCTTGATAAACCTCTTGGAGAGCGAAACGTTGCCACAATAAAATGTCACATTAGTTGCACTCGTGTCCTTTTACTTTACACAAACAGATCTACCTGGGTGGAAGGTACGTGAGTATTTATAGAATGAAGTCAGGTTGAGTCTATCGAAAACCTACCAACTAACACGATCTTCTCCACTTCTACTCTCACCACGACGCCAAAACTAAACGTGGTGTAATTATAGGCTTCTTCCTGCGGGGACTCAGAATCTGCAGCAATGAGTTCCTTGAGGAAGAATGCATTATAATTGAACAAGTATTTTCCAAACTTCACTATCCTCGTCACTTCATCAGAGACTGCAGACGACGGGCTTTAAACAACACAACCAGAGAAGACATTGCCGAGAAGTCATAGTCCTCCCCGCCAAATACGTTTCCAACATCTTTTCCAGTAGAATTATAAACACTTAAGCAGTATAATGTGAACCTTTATTGACAACGTTTCGCTCACACAGTGGGCTTTATCAAGTCAAAAACAGATCTGTTTGTGACTTGATAAAGCCCACTGCGTGGGTGAAACGTTGTCAATAAAGAATCACATTATATTACTTATGTGTTTATATTTCCATTGTGTCGGTATTTTATATCATTTATTTCCATCTTTTCCAGTACCTCATTCCAAGTATCTACCTCCACAATCACGACCATCAAGGACATTACCAGTAATAGACAGGACAAGGTTCCAACCTCTGCAGGGGTATACATAATCCCTTGTAATGACTGCAGCAAATTATACGTCGGCGAAACATCAAGAGACCTCCAAAGGCGTATTTCAAAACACCAGTATGCAAGCAGATCTAACGATTCAAGGAATTCCTGTGCTCAACACCGAAATTCACACAACCATTTAATAACTACAGAAACACAAGACTTATCGAAGAATCCTGGAATCATCACTTATTTCTATATCCAACAACTTCAACCAGAACAACGGCTTCTATAACATAGCTGAACCCCTTGCCAAGAAACTCTTTCAACGCTGTCCCACATAAGAACATGCGAATGGAGGAACACTGCAGAAGGTGTACTCATATACTTATCCAATCTCTCTTCCAAGCTACCCAAGGTATTAGACTCTATACCCTACTCGGTAGATTGTCACCTGTCACAGCATTCTCATCCCGCCTTCATCCTATAAATACTCACGTATCTTCCATCCAGGTAAATTTGTTTGTGACTTGATAAAGCACATTGTGTGAGCGAAACGTTGTCAATAAAGGATCACATTACACTGCACATGTGTTTATATTTCCATTGTGTCGGTATTTTATATCATTTATTTCCAATATGCAAGGAAGCTGAGGAGAGGTTTGTACCCAAGGATAACAGAAATAATGAAAAAGCCAGGATGAGACCGTGGTTCACCCAAAGTGAAGTATAGAAGGCAAAGGACCCATGAGAATAAGGAGAGCGGTCGTAGAGTAGGAAATAAATATGCATAGGAAAGAAAGGAGGCCCAACGACATTATGAAAATGACATAGCAGCGAAAGAGAAATCTGATCCGAAGCTGTTGTACAGCCACATCAGGAGGAAAACAACAGTCAAGGACCAGGTAATCAGGCTAAGGAGGGAAGGAGGAGAGATCACAAGGAACGACCGCGAAGTATGTGAGGAACTCAACATGAAATTCAAAGAAGTATTCACAGAGGAGACAGAAGGGACTACAGAAAGATGGAGAGGTGGGGTACAACACCAAGTGCTGGACACAATACATACAGCCGAGGAAGAGGTGAAGAGGCTTCTGAGTGAGCTAGATACCTCAAAGGCTATATAGCCGAATAACATCTCTCCATGGGCCCTGAGAGAGGGAGCAGAGGCGTTATGTGTACCCCTAACAACAATATTCAACACATCAATCGAAACAGGAGGTTACCTGAGGTATGGAAAACAGCAAATGTAGTCCCAATTTTTAAAAAGAAAACAGACATGAAGCACTAAACTACGGGCCAGTGTCACTGACATGTATGCAAAGTCATGGAGAAGATTATGAGGAGAAGAGTGGTGGAACACCTAGAAAGAAATGAGCTTATCACCAACAGACAACACGATTTCAGGGAGGGGAAATCCTGTGTCACAAACCTACTGGAGTTCTATGACAGGGTGACAGCAGTAAGACAAGAGAGAGAGGAGTGAGTAGATTGCATTTTCTTTGACTGTAAGAAGGCGTTTTACACAGTTCCACACAAGAGATTATTGCAAAAACTAGAGGAACAGGCAGGGATAACAGGGAAGGCACTACAATGGATCAGGGAATACTTGTCAGGAAGACAGCAGCGAATCATGGTACGTGGCGAGGTGTCAGAGTGGGCGCCTGTGACGAGTGGGGTTCCACAGGGGTCAGTCCTAGGACCGGTGCTGTTTCTGGTATTTGCGAGCGACATGAAGGAAGGAATAGACTCCTAAGTGTCCCTGTTTGCAGATGACGTGAAGTTGATGAGAAGAATTCAGTCGGATGAGGACCAGGCAGAACTACAATGGGACCTGGACAGGCTGCAGGCCTGGTCCAGCAATTGGCTCCTGGAGTTCAACCCCGCCTAGTGCAAAATCATGAAGACTGGTAAAGGACAAACAAGACTGCAGACGGAGTACAGTCTAGGGGACCAGAGACTACAAACCTCACTCAAGGTAAAAGATCTTTGGGTGAGTATAACACCAGGCACATCTCCTGAGGTACACATCAACCAAATAACTGCTGCAGCATATTGGCGCCTAGCAAACCTAAGAACAGCATTCCGCCATCTTAATAAGGAATCATTCAGAATCCTGTACACCGTACGTTAGGCCCATATTGGAGTATGCGGCACCAGTTTAGAACTCATATCTAGCCAAGCACGTAAAGAAACTAGAGAAAGTGCGAAGATTTGCAACAAGACTAGTCCCAAAGCCAAGGGGTATTTCCTACGAGGAGAGGTTAAGGAAAATCGACCTGACGACACTGGAGGACAGGAGAGATAGGGGGGACATGATAACGAAATATAAAATACTGAAAGGAATTGACAAGGTGGACAGAGACAGAAATTTCCAGAGATGGGACACAGCAACAAGGGGACACAGTTGGAAGTTGAAGACACAGATGACTCACATGGATGTTAGAAAGTATTTCTTCAGTCAAACAGTAGTCAGGAAGTGGAATAGTTTGGGAAGCGATGTAGTGGTGGCAGGATCCAATCATAACTTTAAGCAGAGGTATGATAAAGCTCATGGTTCAAGGAGAGTGATCCAGTAGAGGCCAGTGAAGACGCGGGGTCAGGAGCTATGACTCGACCCCTGCAACCTTAACTAAATGAGCAACTAGGTGAACACACTTACACTTACACACACACACGCACACACACACACACACACACACACACACACACACACACACACACACACACACACACACACACACACACACACACACACACACACACACACACACACACACACACACACACATCTCCATGGATACTGAGAGAGGGAGCAGCGGAACTGTGTGTGCCGCTAGCAGCAATCTTCAGTAAATCTATCGAGACTGGGCAGTAGCCTGAGGCTTGGAAGACTGCAAATGTGGCTCCAATTTTTAAGAAAGGAGACAGACAGGCAGCGTTAAACTACAGACCAGTGTTACTGATTTGTATAGTATGTAAAGTCATGGAAAAGATTATCAGGAGAAGAGTGGTGGAGCACATTGAATTGATTGGGCTTATACATGACTTGAGTTCTACGATAAGGTAACAGAAGTAAGACAGGAGAGAGATGGATGGGCAGATTGCATCTTTTTGGACTGGAAGAAGGCTTTCGAAGCAGTACCACACAAGAGACTGGAGCAAAAATTAAAAGAGCAGGCAGGAATAATAAGGCAAGTACTGCAATGGATCAGGGAATACCTGACAGGAAGGAAACAACAAGTGTTGGTATGTGATTAAGTGTCAGAGTGGGCGAATGTGTCGAGTGGGGTTCTACAAGCGTCAGTCATAAGTCAGGTGTTGTTTCTTGTTTATGTGAATGACATGATGCAAGGAATAGATTCAGAAGTGTCATCGTTATCTGATGATGTGAAACTGATGAAGAGAATACAAGCGGGCAAGGACCAGTTAAGATTACAAGGGGATCTGGACAGACTACAAGTATGGTCCGACAAATGGCTTCTGGAGTTTAACTCCAGTATTTGTAAAGTCATGAAGATTGGGGAGGGACATAGAAGACCGCAGACGGAGTACAGGTTAGGGGATCAAAGGCTGCAAACGTCACTTAAAGAAAAGAATCTTGCTGTAAGCATTATAACGAACATGTCTCCTGAGTCACACATCAAACAAATAACTGCTGCAACATATGGACGCTTCGCAAACCTGAGATTAGCATTTAGACATCTGAGTAAGGAGTCATTCACGACATTGTACACCGTGTACGTGAGGTCTTTACTGGAGTATGCAGCACCAGTATGGAACCCACTCCCAGTCAAACAAGCCACGAAATTGGAGAAAGTGCAAAAATTTGCAGCAAGATTTATCCCAGAACTGAGGGGTATGGCTTATGAGGAGAGGTTAAGGGAACTCAACCTGATGATATCAGAGTATAGGAGGGAGAAGGGGGGACATGATAACGACGTATAAAATACTGAGAGGAATTGACAGGGTGAACAAAGCTCGAATGTTTCAGAGATGGGATTCAGGAACAATGCGCCACAATTGGAAGCTAAAAACCCAGATGAGTCATAGAGATATTAGGAAATGAGTCTTAGAGTTGTCAGGAAGTGGAATAATCTGGAGAGTGAAGTAGTGGAAGCAAGTTCCATACATAGCTTTAAGAATAGGTATGATAAATCTCATGGAGCAGGGAGAGAGTGACTTATCGACCAGTGAAGAGGCGGGGACAGGAGCTATGGCTCAAGCCCTGAAACCACATGTAGGTGAGTACATATATATGAGTACATACACACACACTCGTCTGAATGGAGCACTCAGATGCCATTTACCACTCTGAAACTACCAAGCATCCAATCACCTGTCACACACAGACTCTTCAGCCTACCTGTTACCTATTTGCTCAATCTCCATTCCCTGCACATGCAATTACCTGTCTTGCACCCCCCACCGGCAGTTAAGTTTGTGGATGAAAGATGGCCTAAGCCAACAAGTAGTGAGGAAGACTATGTTCGCAGTTTCACTGTAAAAATAGCGTCTGCTTCACTGCCTGTCTGGAACCCTCTTTCAAACTTCTAATCACTGGTCTATTACTCACATTCCCTCGATATTTCCGGATCCTTACTTCGCATCCCCGTTTGCCAAAGTATCTGTTTTTAAAACTGAATAAATATCTATCCAGGGTCTAAAAAACAAAAACACCAAACTGGATGAATATGAGCTGGCGTTTACCAGCATTCTTATCAATTTAAAATGTTTTCTATAGAATCCACTCAAAATACTTATTAATATATTTAAGTGATTTTTTAATCTTTCAAAATACTAATAAATTTAAGTGCTTTCTGATCATTATTTTTTAATCTATTAAGCAGGTCTTTCTAATAAAATGTCTAATTCTTTTTTTTTTCTTTAGTAAACGTAACACCCGATCATTCGGTCTGGATCTATACCTTACCATTTTAAATATTTTAGCTGGAGTAGCCTGAAATATTTCAGATATAGAAAAGTCTCTAATGGCACTTTATATATTTCGTTTGATCTCATTACAAAAAAATAGGAAAAACTCACTGCTAGACTCAACGTGATTTCTCTGATCTTAAATTATGCGTAACACTTTTTAATTATATTGGATTTTTACGTAATGCATTATAGTCTGACAGGAGTGACTCTGAGCCTCACTTTCATGGTTCACACTAGTGGAAATTTACTCAGCTAACTTTTAATTCATGCATCGCTATTTGTTCTATAACTTTTAGTCAACCTATCAGGTGGCTTACTTCCGTGTGATCTCACGTATTTTCTACGTATTTAGAACTCTTAAGCACGCCGCATTTTGACGTTTTTGGTATCCAACCACGAATATATATCTTTTCTTTTTCTTTCAACAAACCGGCCGTATCCCACCAAGGCAGGGTGGCCCCAAAAAAAAAAAACGAAAGTTCCTCTTTTTAAATTTAGTAATTTATACAGGAGAAGGGGTTACTAGCCCCTTTGCTCCCGGCAACGAATATATATATAGTAAATTATTTAGGTACTGGTACACATAAATACAGTTACACAAATTATCGTACATAGCAACATAACAGTAATAATTGCAAAGCCACCAAATGCTCAGTATTGGGAAACTCGTGAACATTCATGTCAAATTCCACTTCTAAACCAATGATTTATTTGAAAAATTCGTTACATTATTTTCGACGTGTTAGTAACTTGGGCCAACTTATTAGAAATATTCACTTAATGAAGTGATCAAGTGAAGTCCTTAGTAGGTATCCCTGAAGGAGGACCTTTAAGAGGATGTCTAATCATTTAATTTTTCTTCCTCCTTTAGCTTATCGATTTCATTTCGCTCATAATTTGAAAACTCTTCATCCAATCTCGTTCAGATTTTCAACACTTGAAACAATTGGGATGTTCATGTATCCTACGACCAAAGTCTATTAAGCCATTTCCCAGCATCTTGGAATGGCTGGGAAAATTTCCAAAACCTTTAAGGGCGGAACTTAAGACGTTCTAAACAGGTGCCCAAAAAATCGATGACGGCTGAAAGTGAAATTCAGATACGAAAGTTCAGATTTGATCATTTTATGTGTAATATTGTGAGAAATTTTTATTCCCTATGAACTAAGTTAAATAATTTTAATTTTACCTCTTTTGATATTTAATGTCTGATACACCTTAGGAAGAGGATATTTCCGTGCTGCTAAATTTGTTAATGCAGTAAAATGGTTAAAAAAAAAAACGAATCATTGGAACTCATGCCCTAACTGCCAAATGATTCGTCTGATCGGCTTCATACTTTCAGCACTGCGGTGGTTTGCTGAACACAAGCCTCACATTGCCATATGTCGCAATATGCTAATTTTATTGAATACAAATGTTATTTTTTATTCAGTAACTCAAGAATGGTTGCTCTAATTGGCCTCAAACTATTATGGATGATGCAGTCTATGTCAAGGATAATAACCCATAGTTTAGTTCGAGGAAGTGCAAGTTGGAAATTTTACTAAAAGAGTTGTAAAAAACTTGGAATCGTTGGAATCAGATCATTTACAGGATAATGCTCTCTCTGATTAATTTGAGCTTAGTAAATTTTAATTTGCCAGTTTTATTAGGTAAATTATTTCATGTCATAAATGGGATATGCACATTGCTACATAAGCTATTGTTTAACCTGATCAGCTTCAAAATTTCAACACTCGTGTATCCTCCTTAGCTGGAGGTTCATATATATAATGGAGTGAGTAAGTTAATCTATTTTGCTACTTTTAATTTCAAAGTGGTATAGTATCATTTTACCTTTTTATATAATTTTAAAATAAAACAACTGTGACTGGCATCAGTCTTCAGTGACCGACACAAAGAATGAAATGAATAAAACGTTCCACCGATTGTGGCTATTTAGGCACAAATCTCATTGGATTCTGTTTAGTGAGTAGAAAATGCATTGTCTGGTCAGCTTCACACTTTTAGTGCTGATATGTTTTCCTCAAGGGAAATAATCTCTTCGTGATAAATTATGTAAGTTATCATGTGCCAAATTGGTTTCTCTGAAATAATTGAAAAATGTCTCATCTGATCAGTAATAAACTGCTTATCTGGTTATGATAGATTAGATCAACTTAATGTTTTTTTATGTGTATAAAACCTCTGTACCCTCAAGATCATTATTGAAAATTTGTATGTTGTGTACACTAAGTTTACATAAAACGTACTTTCTTAAAAGCTAGTCAATCTTGTATATAGAAGAGTTTGAATTAATTTTGTTCTTTGTACTTTCCAGTTTTCTCTCTTTGGTAAGAGACTGCAAAAATTTTCTTTGTTCATGGAATAATTTCGGAGTGTCGCATCTGATTAGCTTCAACCATTCCATGCTGATTTCTTGTTAAGGCAATATCTGAGTGGCATCAATCTGAAATCTGAAATTTGAATATTAACATCTATATGGTGACTTGTGAATAGCTCTTCTGGTTCCCTTAAATCTTCAAAGCTAATGCTTAATTGCATTATGTGCTATGCCACACTCTGTGTCTTTCAGTAGAGTGTACTGAAGCACAGGATACTGGGGTTATGGAATACGGAGATACCTTCCTCATATCGCGCACTGATCGAAATACTTTTAGTTGGTATAATGTTCCACCCACGAGTGGCCTTTACACCTCACTCGTGGGCTAGAGCTCATGCCAATAATGACTTCACTGCATTAAGTATCTATTTAAATGACTTCACGCCTTTATTTGGAATGGACCATTTTATTATATTTACTCAGTCTCTTTATCTGTGCGCATCTCTGACTTTTTTTTTTTTACTTTTAATCTTCTTACTCTCTCTCTGCTTCATTTGCACTACAAATCTCTTTCTCTTGCGCTGTCTTATCCCTCCCAACACTCTTCTTTGTGTATCCCTCTGCAAAATCTTTTCTGCGTCTTGGCTCTCGGCTACAAGATGGTAGGTAAGACACATGGGCAACAGTTAGGCAACTTCATTCCGGAACGTTTCGCCTACACAGTAGGCTTCTTCAGTCGAGTTCAAAAGTAGGCAGGAGCAGTGTTGGAGTGTCTGACAAGGGCATCTTGGTACAGAAAAGAAAATATCTTGGACAACTTTTTCAAGTGAGAATTGTTGGATCTGAGAGGGACGTGACCTCTCAGTGACTACATTCTCTCTACTACTACCCTGCAGCTCTGCTTCCGACAGTATATAAGTCTCCACACTGTCGCTTGTTCCTTCAGATTGTTTCAGACTATGGAACAGAGCTCTTCTCCAGGCTGAGGGACTGACAACCTCAAATCTCGAACTTCAAGGGTGATGGACTGATTGCATCGTCTTCACATTTCTACTGTTCATGCCTACTTTCTGTACTCGACTGAAGAAGCCTACTGTGTAGGCGAAACGTTTCGGAATAAAGTTGCCTAACTGTTGCCCATGTGTCTTACCTACCATCTTGTCGGTATTGTATACCATTTTAATATTCGCTACAAGATGACTTGACTCAGTGTTCCAATGTGGGGGATCCATCATCCTCAATAATAATAATAATAATAATAATAATAATAATAATAATAATAATAATAATAATAATAATAATAATAATAATAATAATATAACAGATCACATAATATGACTTTTCTTATCATTCCAGGCTATTGCAGGTGGAATACTATTATTATTATTATTATTATTATTATTATTATTATTATTATTATTATTATTATTATTATTATTATTATTATTATTATTATTATTATTCATGGGTATTCACTGGGGCCATATAGGTCAAACAGCGCCTATAGAATGGAAAGTATTCATATTTGATTCAAGGAAGGGAAAGAGAGCTTCAGTTCCTTGAATCGACAGTTTTTCGACTAGAAAAGCGTAAACTCACGAAGTCGACCGACCAACTCAATTACCTATATTATAGAACTTTCCTGATGGAAAATATTAACATTTTTATATCAACGTACAATGCAGTTGCGACGTGTATGCATAGTAGTTATAAATTCTACATGAATAATTACGATATATAATTCCCTTTTAGTACCATAATATAACCGTGGATTCAAAATATGATGACACATTATATGGCAGCCTATGTATCTTTGAGTGTTGAAATTCGTTGCAATACATGCGATCCAATACCATCTGTTGTGATACATAGAGTGTTTGAACAAAATGAGGACCCCAATGCTATTTCGCATGATAAATTACATCATAAAATCAGTCATAAATAAAAACGGTAAGGTAATTATAGAAGACATCAATAACTCAAATGACAACATGAACGCTGTCAGATCAAGACGAGATATTAATTGATGTGATGGAGGATAATTTTCTCGTTCAGTCAATAATGATGACACTTCGAGGTAACAAATTTTTGAATTTTGTTCTTGTCGGGACAACGATGTGATATATTACTGGGAGGATGTTCAAAATTCAAGTAATGATAATATAAACACCCGGTGGCACAACTGCGGCAACACCTGGTGGCACAACTGCGGCAACACCTGGTGGCACAACTGCGGCAACACCTGGTGGTTCAGGTGCGGTAACACCGGATATCACGACTGCGGCAACACCGGGTAATACAGTTGCGGCAACACCTGGTGGCACAACTGCGGCAACACCTGGTGGCACAACTACAGCAACACCCGGTGGCACAACTGCGGCAACACCTGGTGGTTCAGGTGCGGTAACACCGGATATCACGACTGCGGCAACACCGGGTAATACAGTTGCGGCAACACCTGGTGGCACAACTGCGGCAACACCTGGTGGCACAACTACAGCAACACCCGGTGGCACAACTACAGCAACACCCAGTGGTACAACTACACCATCACCTGGTGGCACAACTGCGGAAATACCCGGTGGCACAATTACGGCAACAACCGGTGGCATAACTACGGCAACATACGGTGGCACAACTACGCCAACACCCAGTGGCACAACTACAGCAACACCCGGTGGCACAACTACGGCAACACCCGGTGACACAACTACGGTAACACCCGGTGGCACAACTACGGTAACCCCCGGTGGCACAACTACGGCAACACCCGGTGGCACAACTACGGTAACACCCGGTGGCACAACTACGGTAACCCCCGGTGGCACAACTACGGTAACACCCGGTGGCACAACTACGGTAACCCCCGGTGGCACAACTACGGCAACACCCGGTGGCACAACTACGGTAACACCCGGTGGCACAACTACGGTAACACCCGGTGGCACAACTACGGTAACACCCGGTGGCACAACTACGGTAACACCCGATGGCACAACTACGGTAACACAAGATGAGTGGGCAAGAACAAACATCATTTTTATTTTTAATAAGATCGTCCAGAACATAATGTGCTCGGCCATCTTTCCATGCATAAAATTTACATATATTATCGAAGGAAGGAAAAGTGGACCTGGATGCCTTTTGTCATAATGTGTATACATAATATTATTATTATTATTATTATTATTATTATTATTATATATATATATATATATATATATATATATATATATATATATATATATATGTATATATATATATATATATATATATATATATATATATATATATATATATATATATATATATATATATATATATATATATGTATATATATATGTATATATAAATATATATATATATATATATATATATATATATATATATATATATATATGTGTATATATATATATATATATATATATATATATATATATATATATATATATATATATATATATATATATATATATATATATATATATATATATATATATGCAAAAAGATCACAGTAAACAGGTGATTTCAGAATATGCAAAACAACCACTCTGAAAGAATAGAGAAAAATTCCAAGCGCTTTCGTGACTACTCACATTATCAAGGAACTATGAAAGTAAAGCATCCAAGGAAGCTATATAAGGGGTCTGGCCAACACTTCACTATCAGATCCCACAACGGTTAAACACCTGACGAGCGCCGGCCCAACTGGACAGGTCCTTTGTACAACTCACCAACAAACTATTCTACTCAAGAAAATTTAAAAAATATTATTTGTCCAGTGTATTATTAAATTCTTCCCAAATTTTATTAATTATAAATGGATCTAATTTATATAAACCAAAGGAAATATTCATATTATTGTCAAAACTGCTTTTTATGAAACAAGATTCAATTATATTCCTGTCGACCATGGACTTGCTTGATACTACTTTCTCAACTTTTTGAAAATCAATTGGATGGTTAAAATCTCTTACATGAATAAATAGAGCATTGGAATCTTGTCCAGTTCTAATGCTATATTTATGTTGTTTTAATCTTAGTTCGAGATTTTTACCAGTTTGACCGTAATAAACTTTATCGCAAATTTTACAAGGAATCTTATAGACACATCCATCAGCATTTTGGGGGGAATTCTTTATCAAAAGTTTTTTTACTGTATCAAGATTTTTGAATACAACTTTAATATTTAAAGTCTTAAGAAGAGAAGGCATATCAACCAAGTTTTCATGGTAAGGGAGAACCAACATAGTTTTAGTTGAATAAAGCTGGTTGTTCCTTTTTGGATTGTAAAAAGTATTTCTAGCAACTTTAAAAGATTTATCAATTATATTTCTTGGGTATTTTAAATCATTACCTATTTCATAAATTTTGGATATTTCCTCATCTATGAACTCAGGACTACAAATTCGTAAAGCTCTCAAAAACATTGATGAGAAAACAGACAATTTGACTCTATCTTGATGCGAGGAATAATAGTGGACATAGGAACAGTTATTTGTAATTTTTCTGTAAATTTTAAATTTGAATTCATTATTACCCTTAATAATTAAAACATCTAGAAAAGGCAATGAGTTATTTTCTTCAAACTCAACAGTAAAGTTTATAGAATGGGCTAAGTTATTTAATTTTCCAAGGAAATGGTGTATATCTACATTTTTGGGCATAAGACACAAAATATCATCAACATATCTGAACCATTTAGCTCTATTAGGGAGGATTGTGTTAAGCAACCTATACATGGAATTTTTTGAAACAAGGTTGCTTAACACAATCCTCCCTAATAAAGCTAAATGGTTCAGATATGTTGATGATATTTTGTGTCTTATGCCCAAAAATGTAGATATACACCATTTCCTTGGAAAATTAAATAACTTAGCCCGTTCTATAAACTTTACTGTTGAGTTTGAAGAAAATAACTCATTGCCTTTTCTAGATGTTTTAATTATTAAGGGTAATAATGAATTCAAATTTAAAATTTACAGAAAACCTACAAATAACTGTTCCTATGTCCACTATTATTCCTCGCATCAAGAAAGAGTCAAACTCTCTGTTTTCTCATCAATGTTTTTGAGAGCTTTACGAATATGTAGTCCTGAGTTCATAGATGAGGAAATATCCAAAATTTATGAAATAGGTAATGATTTAAAATACCCAAGAAATGTAATTGATAAATCTTTTAAAGTTGCTAGAAATACTTTTTACAATCCAAAAAGGGACAACCAGCCTTATTCAACTAAAAATATGTTGGTTCTCCCTTACCATGAAAACTTGGTTGATATGCCTTCTCTTCTTAAGACTTTTAATATTAAAGTTGTATTCAAAAATCTTGATACAGTAAAAAAACTTTTGATAAAGAATTCCCCCCAAAATGCTGATGGATGTGTCTATAAGATTCCTTGTAAAATTTGCGATAAAGTTTATTACGGTCAAACTGGTAAAAATCTCGAACTAAGATTAAAACAACATAAATATAGCATTAGAACTGGACAAGATTCCAATGCTCTATTTATTCATGTAAGAGATTTTAACCATCCAATTGATTTTCAAAAAGTTGAGAAAGTAGTATCAAACAAGTCCATGGTCGACAGGAATATAATTGAATCTTGTTTCATAAAAAGCAGTTTTGACAATAATATGAATATTTCCTTTGGTTTATATAAATTAGATCCATTTATAATTAATAGAATTTGGGAAGAATTTAATAATACACTGGACAAATAATAATTTTTAAATTTTCTTGGGTAGAATAGTTTTTTGGTGAGTTGTACAAAGGAGCTGTCCAGTTGGGCCAGCACGCGTCAGGTGTTTAACCGTTGTGGGATCTGATAGTGAGGTGTTGGCCAGACCCCTTATATAGCTTCCTTGGATGCTTTACTTTCATAGTTCCTTGATAATGTGAGTAGTCACGAAAGCGCTTGGAATTTCTCAATTCTTTCAGAGTGGTTGTTTTGCATATATATATATATATATATATATATATATATATATATATATATATATATATATATATATATATATATATATATATATATATATATATATATATATATATATATATATATATATATATATATATATATATATATATATATATATATATATATATATATATATATATATATATATATATATATATATATGTATATATATATTCGCCGCCTTCCTTCCATTACAGACTGATACACTCTTGAAGTCATTCTGTTTCGCTCCATTCTCTCTACATGTCCGAACCACCTCAACAACCCTTCCTCAGCCCTCTGGACAACAGTTTTGGCAATCCCGCACCTCCTCCTAACTTCCAAACTACGAATTCTCTGCATTATATTCACACCACACATTGCCCTCAGACATGACATCTTCACTGCCTCCAGCCTTCTCCTCGCTGCAACATTCATCACCCATGCTTCACACCCATATAAGAGCGTTGGTAAAACTATACTCTCATACATTCCCCTCTTTGCCTCCAAGGACAAAGTTCTTTGTCTCCACAGACTCCTAAGTGCACCGCTCACCCTTTTCCCCTCTTCAATTCTTTGATTCACCTCATCTTTCACAGACCCATCCGCTGACACGCCCACTCCCATATATCTGAATACATTCACCTCCTCCATACTCTCTCCCTCCAATCTGATATCCAATCTTTCATCACCTAATCTTTTTGTTATCCTCATAACCTTACTCTTTCCTGTATTCACTTTTAATTTTCTTCTTTTACATACCCTACCAAATTCATCCACCAACCTCTGCAACTTCTCTTCAGAATCTCCCAAGAGCACAGTGTCATCAGCAAAGAGCAACTGTGACAACTCCAACTTTATGTGTGATTCTTTATCTTTTAACTCCACTCCTCTTGCCAAGACCCTCGCATTTCTCTTACAACCCCATCTATAAATATATTAAACAACCACGGTGACACCACACGTCCTTGTTTAAGGCCTACTTTTACTGGGAAATAATCTCCCTCTTTCCTGCATACTCTAACTTGAGCCTCACTATCCTCGTAAAAACTCTTCACTGCTTTCAGTAACCTACCTCCTATACCATACACCTGCAACATCTGCCACATTGCCCCCCTATCCACCCTGTCATACGCCTTTTCCAAATCCATAAATGCCACAAAAACCTCCTTAGCATTATCTAAATACTGTTCACTTATATGTTTCACTGTAAACACCTGGTGTACACACCCCCTACCTTTCCTAAAGCCTCCTTGTTCATCTGCTATCCTATTCTCCATATTACTCTTGCTTCTTTCAATAATAACTCTACCATACACTTCACCAGGTATACTCAACAGACTTATCCCCCTATAATTTTTGCACTCTCTTTTGTCCCCTTTGCCTTTATACAAAGGAACTATGCATGTTCTCTGCCAATCCCTAGGTACCTTACCCTCTTCCATACATTTATTAAATAATAGCACCAACCACTCCAAAACTATATCCCCACCTGCTTTTAACATTTCTATCTTTATCCCATCAATCCCGGCTGCCTTACCCCCTTTCATTTTACCTACTGCCTCACGAACTTCCCCCACACTCACAACTGGCTCTTCCTCACTCCTACAAGATGTTATTCCTCCTTGCCCTATACATGGAATCACAGCTTCCCTATCTTCATCAACATTTAACAATTCCTCAAAATATTCCATCCATCTTCTCAATACCTTTAACTCTCCATTTAATAACTCTCCTCTCCTATTTTTAACTGATATATATATATATATATATATATATATATATATATATATATATATATATATATATATATATATATATATATATATATATATATGTATGTATGTGTGTGTGTGTGTGTGTGTGTGTGTGTTTATGTGTGTGTGTAAATGTATATGTATATGAACTTTTACTCTTTGTTTTAATGTATTTATGCCATGTCAGCGATGCTTGGACATCCGCCCCTACTTCCAAAATAACACTTGACCATATGGGAGGGCAGAGAGGAAGAGGAGGGGCAGAGTGGGCATGGAAAGCATAGTTAGAACTAACATCAAATAACCTTCTGCTATATACCGAGTTCGTTGCTGCTGGGAGTAAACTAATCTCCCTGATATTGCTACATGCTACACATCCTATCAGGGCAGATATTATGATATAAGAGCAGAATAGTCTTTCTGCTGCATTCATTCCCCGGCACATATGTACTGCTGATGGGAATAAAGGTCAGTGAAGAAACACAATGCAGTATTTATTAATATACCTTAAAATTAACTATATATTAATTTTCCTATATGTAAGTCTGGCAGTAAAATTTGCTAGTTATCCCTGAACCCCGGAAAAAATAGTTTTCCGAGAACTATAGAGGAAATAAACATATTTAAATTTAAAAAATATATATAAGTTAGTCGTAAATAGCAGACGGAAAATCCTGAAGTCTCAGATCAACGCTTTACCTACATTGACAGCTCCTCTAGGGAGGTCCCTTGAGGTCGTTAAGGGCTTTTGATCCAAGGACTTGGATCTATCCTCTCTTTTCTTGAAGCGAGCCTGATTGAATCCTATTCCCTACACGCTGTGAAACCCCGTCTGGTTTACTGCTTCCCCATATATAAAATAATAATAATAATAATAATAATAATAATAATAATAATAATAATAATAATAATAATAATAATAATAATATTAATAATAATAATAATAATAATAATAATAATACATTACCCCTCTTACGGCCATCTTAGAAAAGTCTTAATAGTTTCGGGATTTCCAATGTTCATTTACTAACGTTTATTTTTATTTTGTTGTTATTCCCTTCAGCAGGCGAAGCAAAATTTCGGACTCGGAAATCATTTATTGAGACTATTACAATATTCCAGGTCTAGTTGAATCTTTCACTGCAACATAATTAGATCAAATATTTCTTAAATGGATTTTGAAAAATGTGATTCAAAAATAGGCTAGTATGTTAATAAAATTATATATAAAATCGATATTAAAATTTTTATCATCCCTTCAGTAATTAAATTAATAGACAATTGCCATGATAACGTAAATTTTGTAATAATTGGCATGGTATCTGTTCGTTCATTCGAAAATAATGTCAAGGTGTATGATCAAAGAGAGGAAACAGACACTGAATGTTCAAACGAATATTGTCATTACACGCGTTCGCCATGAGGTGACTGAACATCAATCCTAATCGAGGTATGAAAATTAGAGCGGAAGAAAGTAGGATGCCCAGAGACACGTATTAGAAACTCAGTGTGTAAATATATTTGTTAGAAAGTGCGATGTGTGAATATAATTGTTAGACAGTGTGATGTGTAAATATATTTGTTAGCGTTGTGTGTAAATATATTTGTTAGTGTGACGTGGAAATATATTTGTTAGTGTGATGTGTAAATATATTTGTTAGTGTGATGTGTAAATATATTTGTTAGTGTGATGTGTAAATATATTTGTTAGTGTGATGTGTAAATATATTTGTTAGCGTTGTGTGTAAATATATTTGTTAGTGTGACGTGGAAATATATTTGTTAGTGTGATGTGTAAATATATTTGTTAGTGTGATGTGTAAATATATTTGTTAGTGTGATGTGTAAATATATTTGTTAGTGTGATGTGTAAATATATTTGTTAGTGTGACGTGTAAATATATTTGTTAGTGTGATGTGTAAATATATTTGTTAGTGTGATGTGTAAATATATTTGTTAGTGTGACGTGTAAATATATTTGTTAGTGTGATGTGTAAATATATTTGTTAGTGTGATGTGTAAATATATTTGTTAGTGTGATGTGTAAATATATTTGTTAGTGTGACGTGTAAATATATTTGTTAGTGTGATGTGTAAATATATTTGTTAGTGTGATGTGTAAATATATTTGTTAGTGTGACGTGTAAATATTTTTGTTAGTGTGATGTGTAAATATATTTGTTAGTGTGATGTGTAAATATATTTGTTAGTGTGATGTGTAAATATATTTGTTAGTGTGATGTGTAAATATATTTGTTAGTGTGATGTGTAAATATATTTGTTAGTGTGACGTGTAAATATTTTTGTTAGTGTGATGTGTAAATATATTTGTTAGTGTGATGTGTAAATATATTTGTTAGTGTGATGTGTAAATATATTTGTTAGTGTGATGTGTAAATATATTTGTTAGTGTGATGTGTAAATATATTTGTTAGTGTGATGTGTAAATATATTTGTTAGTGTGACGGGTAAATATATTTGTTAGTGTGATGTGTAAATATATTTGTTAGTGTGATGTGTAAATATATTTGTTAGTGTGATGTGTAAATATATTTGTTAGACAGTGTCTAACAAATATATTTACTATTAGAAAGGGTGATGCAGGTTCTACTTACAAAATGGAAATTTTGTTAATGGTGACTTGGGAGTTCAACTCAAGTAACTACCGTCAAATTATTTTGATAAAACCTTGAAAAAATAAAAGAGTAGTTCTGAAAAAGTTAAGGATTTAAAAAATACAAAGTTTGCAGGAATTTGTTTGGAAACTTCACATTTTAGTTGAAACTGACATACTAGTTTGTGACTTGCAAATTATCGGAAAGTTGACATGTGCCGCTGAGAATCATGAGAAGTTGTATCTAACAAGCATAGATCAAGGATTATTATTATTATTATTATTATTATTATTATTATTATTATTATTATTATTATTATTATTATTATTATTATTATTATTATTATTATTAAAATTTTCACCTAACATTAAACTTTACTACATCATGAAAAGATGAAATACGAAAATTTCTCAGCGACTCACATATCAAAAGCTTGAGCATCGTTGAGAGAAACAAAATTTTATAATATTTATCTGAGCATAAACAAATAAATTGCTACAAGAGCAAGGAAGCTAAATCATGGCGGTAATCATGCTGATGAGTAACACACTCTTGACAACTCAAACTGAAGAGGTTAATTGTTTTGTAGGAAATAAAGAATTCTCTGTTAGTTTATTGGTAAACTAATAGGAGAAAACAAACTATAAGAAAGGTTCACAGCCCCAATGGAATTAAAACACTTGATTATGTTTGTTAAATAAATAGATGTCATCAAAATACTCACAGGCCTCAGAAGAAAATTTACCAAGTAACATAAAGCAATCCTTCGCCAAATTAATCCAAGTTTTAGAACTGTTGCTTCTGTATTTTCCTGCGCTTTGATAAAGATTATTATAACAAGATATATGATTGCTAATACACTTTCTTGGCAACTGCTGGAAGCCACAGCTGCCATAAATAACCTAGCGGCATACACAGATAAAAGTTCTCCTTACTTCACTATGTAATGCATATTACTAATACACTGAAGATTTACTGTTTCATCGTAGATTCATTGAGTCACTCTAAGACTCAGACTTCTGTCGACAACTGAAACCTTCAAGAATAGGAACACTCACGTAATTGTCAGAACTCTGAAAATAAATGAGTAAACTCTGCTGAAAGTTCACACAGAAGTAACTTTGACCTAATACCGCAAATCTACACTCACAACTAGCCAAACACAGGGTTAACGAATCAACACATTGCGGCCAAACCCTGCAAGAGAG
The DNA here is from genome assembly GCF_038502225.1 of Cherax quadricarinatus. Taxonomy (NCBI): domain Eukaryota; kingdom Metazoa; phylum Arthropoda; class Malacostraca; order Decapoda; family Parastacidae; genus Cherax; species Cherax quadricarinatus. The sequence continues at coordinate 30,544,711 of NC_091293.1, read as the reverse complement.
AGAAAGAGAGAGAGAGCGGGAGAGAGAGAGAGAGAGAGAGAGAGAGAGAGAGAGAGAGAGAGAGAGAGAGAGAGAGAGAGAGAGAGAGAGAGAGAGAGAGAGAGAGGGAGAGAGAGAGAGAGAGACTGTTTCATTATCCAAATCAGCCGCTACGCTTGCTTTCAAGCAATCCAGCTGGGGCAGCCCCATTGTCAAAAATGATGAATAAAGATGGGCGCCCGCTCACTTAAAACTCCTTACCCACCTACTCATAAAATCCTTATACTAACCCAGTCTCCCGAAAATTCATTCCCTAACCCAAAGCCCCACACCCACACACTGTCCCTACCACCAACACTGCCATGTTGAACTCTTCATACAGCATCTCATCATGTGATAGCAAATGAGGGAACTTACATTTATATTCCTCTTCAAAAGATACATGATATTTACCAATTCACTGTTTACAGTAATATATTGCTAGTCAAGTCTGACTAACAATCTTATGGAAAAAAATATAGCAATTTCCAAAATGTATAAAAAAAGTGCACCTGAAGAAAAATTTTCTCTCTCTCTTTACACAAACTCTCATGAGTATAATACCTAAGGAATACGCCTAATGAAGAGGATTTTGATTTACATTGAACTGTATACAAACATCTTCTCCAGGCTTATTGCTTCTAATTGCTCTTCATATTCCATCTCTGTGCTGTAAATGTGTCATGCTCTTCACATTCCCAAACTCACCAGTGACTGTGTCATGCTCTTCACATTCCCACACTCACCAGTGAATGTGTCATGCTCTTCACATTCCCACACTCACCAGTGACCGTCATGGGGGAGAAGTTAGTGCCAGACAGTGTTCCAAGCCTGGATACCTCTCACGTACCTGAAAAAAAAAATTCTGATTAGCATTTGCGTAATTGCCTATTTACAATTACTTATGTGTTATTATGTGTTTATGATTACCTGTGATACCAATTTTGTGATCAACTTTATCCATAGCTAGCCGGGCTATGGGAGTAGAAAAACTCTCGGAACTCGTCAGAGGTATATCAAAGGTATCATTTCGTAATTATTTGTAACAGCATAAGTGCAATTGATAGTGTGTGTCGTCCCTTTAATGATTTCACTATTGTGATTACTGATTTCTGATAGCTCATTTGTAATTACTTGTTTACAGTTACAGAAACGGAGCTGTGATTGTGATGTCGTATCTTCACTGCTAACTTTGTAATATATACAAAAATACTACGTAAAATTACCAGTGACATCGGTGGTGAAATATTAACCAAGAATAATTTTACTTAGGCACTGAACTGTTATTTGCCAAGACAAATTTCATAGAGAATTTTGTTATTCATCTGATATTCGGTTAAAAATTCCTGTAACTAATGTAAAAAGTTATATATTCAGTTATGCTTAAAAATATTATAAAATGTATCATTTAAATTAATTTTGGAGGACCTTTTATTTACACATAAATTGACGTTAATTGAAATGTATGTGTGTGTGTGTGTGTGTGTGTGTGTGTGTGTGTGTGTGTGTGTGTGTGTGTGTGTTGTCTGTCTCTCTGTGGGTGTGTTTGTCTCTCCGTCTGTTTGTCTGCATGTATGTATGTACTTACCTGTATAAGGTTACAGGGGTTAAGTCATAGCTGCTGGCCCCGTCTATTCACTAATCTCTACTAGATCACTCTCATCCCGCTCCGAGAGCTATCTTACCTTTTCTTAAAGCTATGTATGGATCTTGCCTTCCAACATCCCTATAACTGACTCATCTGAGTTTTCAACTTCCGGTTGTGACCCCTTGTTGCTGTGTCACATCTCTGAAAGATTCCAGCCCTGTCCAACTAGTCAATTTCTCTCAGTATTATCTTCGTCGTTATCACGTCCTCCCTATACCTCCTATTCTCTAGTGTCACCATGCTGAGTTTTCATAACCTCTCCTCATAAGAGGACTAGTCTTGTTGCAAACTTTTCCACTTTCTCCAATTTCTTGAAATGTCAGAAATGTCAGAGAGCGTTGCATGCAGAGGGTCATGGCTATGCGTGCCATGGCCAACCCTAGGACAGGGGCCAGTCTAGACGTCCTTCGAATGTCCTACATGCAGGCTGTACGTTCCCTTGTCGTCTATAGAATCACTGCACTGCTCCACGACCGCCCCTCGAACCTCAGGCAGCTAAGCGTTGTGCAGAACCCCGCTGCTCGGGCCATGCTGGGGGCGCCGGATTGGACAAACAAGGTGGCACTGAACTTCGAGGCCCAGCTGCAGCCCCCTCAATTACAGGATCGCCCTCGTTGCTGCCAAGAGAGTAGCAAAGTACATCCAGCTACCTGTTGGGGGAAAACTGATGCATGACCTCCGGCTCTGACAGTGCCATGATTCCACGGTGCATCCCGGCCGACTATGTATGTAGTCGATTGCGGACGTGGCAAAGGAGCCCCTGCTTACGCTGCTCCTTGAGGCAAAAGGTTGCGACTGGCTAGTGGCGACTCACACGGTGCCGCAACCTTGGGTACCAGGGCTGGCGGTAGTCTACCTGACACACCCAAGTAGGAAACACCGTTGTCCGCATCACGTCCTGCACCGATGTGCGGCAGCGAGCATCGCGAGAGCGGAGCGCCCCGGGTCCGCGACTTACTTCACTGACGGCTCCAGAGATCCAGGCGCGTGTTCCGTGAACGCGTGTTGCTCTCACGGAACACCGACACCCACCAGTCATCCACGTCGACTCCAGCTCGGCGATATAGGTGATCACGAATAGGGAGCCGAGGGACAACATCCAGCTGATTACCGCCATCAGAAGCGACCTGCAGACGCTCGTGGACCAGGGCCGAAGAGCAACACTCAGCTGGTTCCCGAGCCACGTCGGCCTCTCTAGGAACGCTGCGGCAGATGGGTAAGCCAAGACAGCCACACTGGAGACAGCCGGGGACCTCCATCTTCATCAGTCGTAGGCAGACGGACCTACGGGCAGCCTGGGTGGCCAAGTGCCCACTACCGGACCCAGGTGCATCTCGGAGCTGGCAATGGTACGACAGGGTGACACACAGGGAGCCTCCGCCGAGTAAGCGGAAGCTGGACAGGGAGCTGCGAGTGAGCATCTTCCGCCTGCACTAAAGCTAAATTATCCCTGTCTGGAAGAGGCTGAGAGTTCCTTTGTTTAGTTATTTATTCATTTACTGGCGCGTCTTACTACATTTTTCTTTGTCAACACTTTGCAACTTTATACTGTGGACTTGATAAACAAGTCCACAATATAAAGTTGCACACCACCAAACGCCTCATCCAAGGAGCGAGAGAAGAGCTCTGCAGTCACTGTGACCAGATGGTCGAGAAGCCCCTCCTGCACTACTTGTTGGACTGCCCCGCAACGACGCCCATTCGCCGCAGACACTTCCCGATGACTTCAGTGGGTCGAGCCCGGGAGGACGAGGCGGCACATCTGGTGGCCATCCGTGACTTGAAGACTACTCCCAGTCCTTGCAGCACACCCGATTTGACCGTCGCTACTCCCCTCTCCTCTCTTTACATTCTCATATTTCCTTCATTCTTCTGTCATCCCATCCTTTTGCAACATTCTTCTGTCATTCCATCCTTTTACACCATCCTTCCATCATCCCATCGTTTTGCACCAGTGATTCACATTCACCGACACCGAGATGTACTCCGACGATGCCACGCTGACCTCCTCAAGGTCACAATACCAGCCAGGACAGCAAGTGTCCGAAGAAGCAAGGGGGGGCGTGCTTACCAAGATGTGACCAGATTAACAGAAAGGACGACTACCGAAGACGATTACTGACACTCCCCACCCTGGGGAGCCATCGCAAGACTGAAGAAGATGATTGTCACCCTCCAACCGGAGGGAACACAGCAAAACGTCCGTGCAGGACAGAAGAAAGAAGATGAGCGACACCCCACATCTGGGGAGGGGGCAAACGCCGGATCATCATTTGGAAAAGACCAAGGACGGGACAGTACCGGTGAACCTACTATTTACTACTTATCTGACGTGTTGGACCAGGAGTGGGTTCCATACTGGTGCTGCGTACTCCAGTATGGGCCTAACGTACACAGTGTACAGTGTCGTGGATGACTCTTTACTTTGATGCCGAAATTCTGTTCTCATGTTTGCCAGGTGCCTACATACTGTAGCGGTTATTTGGTTGATATGCGTCTCAAGGGACCTCCTCGTTGTAATATTCGCCCTAAGATCTTTTTCCTTGAGTTATACTTGCAGCCTTTGTTTTCCTAGCAATGTATTCCTTGTCCTTCCGGAAGCTTCATGAATTTGTACTTGGTGGGGTTAAACTACAGGAGCCATATTTTGGAACATGCTTGCAGCCTGGTCCTGATGATGTGAAACTAATCAGGAGTGTATTCTCCTGACTAGTCTCACATCATCAGCGAACAAAGAAATTTCTAAATCTATTTCTTCCATCATGTCATTTACATATACAAGAGCACTGGACCTACGATTGACTCATGTGGAACCCTACCCGACACATGCACCCACTCTGACACGTCATCCCTTACCAACACTCGTTGTTTCCTTCTTGTCAGGTATTCCCTGATCCATCGCAGTGCTTTCCATACTATTCCTGTATTACAACCCAGGAGTCCCAAAGGCCTGTTATCCTGGGTGTAAAGGGAGCAAAGTAAACACAGCAAAAAAACTTTTGACTTGTATTATCCTTCACCAATTTAGAACAGAAGTATGTACACTATATACACTATGTACAACAATAAGTATTAGTGCACTCCACGGTAAGCAAGGCAGAATAGAAGCCACTAGAGAGCAGATCGTGCTTCAAAGAGCTCTAGAATGGGAATGATAAGGGCAGACAGGTGAGTGGTACCCACATCATCTCTGCGATTGCCAAAACCATCTTCTCATTGGCTGGAACCTGGGTACTGATTGAATGACGGGGCCCCATCATCAACCCTAGTACCTGGTTCGCTGGTTGGGGGAGATAGCCTTTCAATGAGGGTGTGTACATGCGCTGAATAAACGTTAAGTACTCTTTGCATGCCACATCCTGTCTGCTCCTCTACCTTTTCAACAAGTCTCTTGTGTGGTACCATGTCGAAAGTGTTCTTATAGATCAAAAAGAGGCAATCTATCCATCCCCCTCTCTCTCCTGTCTTACTTCTGTTAACTTGTCGTAGAACTTTCCTGGAGTTTGCCCCCGCGGCTCGGTCTGAGACCAGGCCTCGTGGTGGATCAGGGTCTGATCAACCAAGCTGTTACTGCTGGCCGCACGCACAGCCCGGCTGGTCAGGTACTGACTTCAGGTGCCTGTCCAGTGCCTTCTTGAAGACAGCCAGGGGTCTATTGGTAATACCCCTTATGTATGCTGGGAGACAGTTGAACAGTCTTGGGCCACGGACACGTATTGTGTTGTCTGTCAGTGTACTCGTGGCGCCCCTGCTTTTCATCGGGGAAATGTTGCATCTCCTGCCAAGTCTTTTGCTTTCATAGGGAGTGATTTTCATGTACAAGTTAGGTACTAGTCCCTCTAAGATTTTCCAAGTGTATATTATCATGTACCTTTCTCACCAGCGTTCCTTGAGTAGATTTGTGACACAGGATTTCCCATCTCTGAAGCCGTGCTGATTGTCTTGTACGAGCCCAATCCTGTCATATCTGCTCCACCACTCTTCTCGTGATAATATTCTCCATGACTTTTCATACCATACATGTCAATGACACTTGCCTGTGTAATCCCCATTTTTTAAGTTTGACTTCCCCTGTCCTTCTTATGCTTCTCCACTGTTAACTCTACAAGGTATTCGAAACTCATACCCACATGATCGCTAGCACCAAGGGGCCTTTTGTGTGTAATATCCACTACAGGTGCATCCACTGCAGGTGCATCCTTTCCTCTCTGGTTATATCCCTAACATATTGGTGAACGAAGTTTTCCAATACCGTCGCAAGCATCTTAGCTCTCAATGTCTCTGGTCAACCATGTTTTTCTGTCAATCTCCTTGTGATTGAAATCCCCCATGATGAGTAACTTTGCCCTACCCATGTGGGCCTTTCTGGCCACCTTGGCTAAGTGTATCAACCATTGTTCTATTGCTGTCGTCTTACTCTTGTCTTGATCTCTTGTTGTTCAGTGGTGGGTTGTACATCACTGCTATGATCACCTTTGGACCCCCAGTCTGAAATGCTTCTACAATGAAATCATCGTTCTTCCCCTCTGTCCATTCCTCCCATCTCCTAAAAACTCCACAGGTTTTTGATGACTGGTGCGACTCCTCCCCCCGCCTCTCTATTCCCTCTGTCTTTCCTCAGGATCTGATATCCAGTTGGGAATATTGCATTTGTTACCATCCCTGTGAGTTTTGTCTTTGTAAATGTCATGATGTCTGGGAATGCCTTAGTGATTCTGTCTTCCAACCCCTCACTCTTATTCATTATCCCATTTGCGATGGTGTACTATACCTTTAGCTTCCTTTCCAGTGCTGTATTCTGGGAAGTGGAAGGGACTGGTGCAGACTTGGGGTGTGGTAAGCTTGGTGGGTTATTATGGAAAGCTGCTATGATGGTGGTATTACTGCTGGGGAGGGGTGGGTTGTGGAATGTGGCTTGCTTCTCATTATTATGTTTGGCTGGTTTCGGGTGGTAGGGGTAGAGGGAGTTCTGTGAGCATCTGATCTGGTGCTCCTTCCAAGGCTGAGTTATCTCTCGACACTTGCCCTGTCTTTCTGTCCTTCCTTCTTACTCTCGCTCTCACTTCCCGTTCTTTTCATGGTCTGTCATGATCAAGGTACACTCACTGGTATTCTAGGGATCCTACAACAGTGGTTTCTGTTGTAGGATCCTGTTCCGTACCACTTCTGTCTTAGATGTCAATCTGACTGGGCGATTTTTTTCCATCAGATACCCCCACCCAAGTCTGTGAAAATTTGTCGGCTGGGACATGTCCTTTCCTGTTACTGTGATGATACTCTCAGTCTCTTTGTATGTGTTATGCATGCATGTTTGTCTGTCTGTCAATCTGTCTGTTTGCATGTATGCAGGTCTATCTGTCTCTGTTTTTGTCAATTTCGCTTCAGAAAAATATTGTAACTCCCAGTTATTCGCTCTTTAAAAAACTGATAATCAATTGTACAGAAAGAGCAAAAAAACTTAAAGTCCAGGTGATAGCTGCAGTAACTTCTAGGCAGCAGACTCCTGCGTGCGAATCACAGCTACGAACACCATGACAACGTTTTACTTGAATTAATACTTTTATAATGAACGTTACAGATCCGTCGCATTATTATTAAAGTACAACGCTTGTGGTAATTCCTGAGTGACATACGACAGATGTGCCCCACACTACACCTGTTCCATAGTGGCACACACCTGCAAGACTGTAAGTATACTACCGGCAACATAGCCGATTGCAAGTGCTCACTTCTTCCATGCTTGAGTTCACAAGTTCGAACCTAAAGGGTTACACATATATTATATCGATCTAGAACGTCATATTTTTAATATATTTTATAATCACTATAGCATATAGTGTGGACTATATGTTGAATTAAAAGGGGGTTAAGGGAATCTCTTCAATCATCCCCCAGGACACATAATTACTTAAGCAAGAGACGCTGTATGTCACAAGAGAATACTCATATCATACATACTCTGCAGAGACTTGCGTAACATGTTTCGTTGTGGGGACGTTGCTTGTAACTAACGGAGACACTGGTACTGGTCACTGTCATTACCTGGTCCTTACACACCATGGACTACAATGTCTGCACTAGTTAGTATAGTGACCACGTACCTATGTGTACTGGAATTTACAGAATTCCTCTAAGATAGTAGATACATCGTCATTTTTTATAAATTCCGGCAGTTAGAGAACTATTCTCTATAAACTACATAGAACTCTCTTAGAAGCGTGGTGATCCTCTGTCTCTCCATCACACTACTCCACCAAAGGACAGAAAGGGTTAACAGTAAATATGGATTTTTTTAGAATCTATTTATTGTATATAGTATATGACTTCCAGAGTTTTTGTAGAATAATAATAATAAATTGTATTCCTCATAAGAGATTAAGTATTTACTCTAAATATCGGCCATATCCCACCGAGGCAGAGTGACCTAAAAAGAAAAACGAAAGTTTCTCTTTTTAAATTTAGTAATTTATACAGGAGAATGGGGTTAATAGCCCCATGCTTCTGGCATTTAAGTCGTCTCGTGCAACACGCATGACTTACTAAAGAAGAATTCTATTCCACTTTCCCATGGAGATAAGAGGAAATAAACAAGAAGAACTAGTAAGGAAATAGAAGAAAACCCAGAAGGGTGTGTATATATATGCTTGTACATGTATGTGTAGTGTGACCTAAGTGTAAGTAGAAGTAGCAAAACGTACCTGAAACCTTGCATGTTTATGACAGAGAAAATAACATCAGCAATCCTACCATCATGTAAAACAATTACAGGTTTCCGTTTCAAACTCACTTGGCAGGACGGTAGTACCTACCTGGGTCGTTGCTGTCTACCATCCTATTACCTAGGATATATGAGAAATTTATATAAATTAGCATAAGGCTAGCTGGTTATTGGTGTCTCACCTGTGATATATGTACAGTATGCAAGGTATTTTTTCCCTTACCCGTCCATCTGTCCTGAATCCGTTCTTTCCTACAAATGAATTCTACATTATTTTATTTTTATCCTTAAATATTATATAGTGAAACCTAAATATATATCATTACAGCAATAAATTCAATATAGAAATAACGTTTACTTGCTATGTGTTAGGTCTGAAACCTATCGCCTCTACGAGAATAACCTCTGCATCACAGTCAGAGCACCTTACTCTCTAAGCCATGAATTACAGTAAACGTTTAGTATATATACTCATAAACATTTACTTTGTGTTGTATCTATCAGTGAGTTCTTATTTATTTTGTTTATTGTAAATTTTCAAGTCTATCGATTGCTCGTTCGGTCATAAAGGCTCCAAGTCACTTGTACACCACAAGCCAAGAATACTTTAATAAGTAACTATATATTCGGAGATACACACCACTCGGTGTATATAACCTTGGTTGACTGGTTAATTAGCTTTATAGTCTATCAACTACAAGAGGACAAATGAGATTGCATGTCACCTGGACACAACTATTTCAGATTAGTATATAATACCAGTTAAATATTTATATTCATATAATAGAGAAATGTTTATGTATTAACGAGACACTAAAACTAACCTCAGGCACCAATAATGAAGATTTTTCCAAATGTATTCTCATGTGGGAGCTCGAAGTAAGCTTCACACATATCACCGGAGAAGTACAAGAACCGAACAACATCAGTAACGTATGCCAGTCTGGCGAACCTAATAACAACATTTACGTAGCTAAACAGTCTTTCAGGATCCTGCAGAATCCGTATATTAAACTTATAATAGAGTATGCAGTGCCATTATGGAACCCTCATGTGAACAAACGTAAACAGGAACTTTAAAAAACACGGAAATTCAATATGAATGTAGTCAAGAAGTTTGATACGGGATTAGTTGAAGAAATACTTAAGGAAATAAATCTTCCTACACTGAAAGAGAGGAGAACAAAGATACATGATAGGATATAGACTGTTTGAAAGGAGGGGAGAGACAAGGGAGAGACGCAGATGAGTAATAGAGATAATATGAAATGCTTCTTCAATTTAAGGTCGGGAAGTAATACACAGTTTAAAGGACAGATACAACAATGCCACAGGGCAGAAAACCAGTGAAACCGGTCGAATGTTATACAGGGACGGGCCAGGAGCTTGAGCTCTACTTCTGTAGACACGCTTCACACCCTCTCTCTCTCACTTTCACCCACACTAAAAACTCTGCTCACCGGATATAAAATATGTCACGGCTTTCACCGTAAAAGCGGCAGTAACTCAGTCTTGGCCGCGTAATGGACCGCTTGTGTAATGAGATCCCCGCCTCTTGACACCATCTGCTTAATTAGCTCAGCCCTATACTCTACCTTTTTTTCCCTCTCTTTCTCTCTCTCTCTCTCTCTCTCTCTCTCTCTCTCTCTCTCTCTCTCTCTCTCTCTCTCTCTCTCTCTCTCTCTCTCTCTCTCTCTCTCTCTCTCTCTTTCTCTCTCTCTTTACTTTCACAGCTTTATTGATTTACAGGTTAAGGATTCCTAATCATCTATCTATCTATCTATCTATTTATCTAGTTTATACCTTCCTATCTTTCCTCTCCCTTCCATCATTCTTTCTCTTTCTTTTTCTCTCTCTCTTCTCCCCCTATTCTCTCTCTCTCTCTCTCTCTCTCTCTCTTTCTCTCTCTCTTTCACAGGGTTTGACAAAGTTAAGGATCCCTAGCTTTATTGACAAGCTATTTACAGGTTAAGGATTCCTAACTCTATCTATCTATCTATCTATCTATCTATCTATTTATCTGTATACCTTTCCCGATTCCTTTCCCCTTTTTCATTTCCATTCTCATTCCCTTCTATCTCTCTCTCCCTCCCTTACCTACTACTATTCTTTCTCTTTCTTTTTCTCTTTCTCTCTTCCTCTCCCCCTTTACCTCTCTCTCTCTCTCTCTCTCTCTCTCTCTCTCTCTCTCTCTCTCTCTCTCTCTCTCTCTCTCTCTCTCTCTCTCTCTCTCTCTTTTTTTTTTTTTTTTTTTTTTTTTTTATTTTTTACACAGGGTTTGACAAGGTTAAGGATCCCTAGCTTTATTGACAAGATATATACAGGTTAAGGATTCCTAACTTTATTGGCAAGCTAAGAGCTGTTACCTACATCAGCTCATTTGAAAGCATTTTTATTGTTATGAGACATACAAGTAGGGAAAAGGATGAAATTGGAGCCATCTGTGGGCCAGCATTTTCATTTGATCAACTGACTTTATCTCGTTGACATCATTATGCTGTACGAATGTGTTCCATACTCGAGTCATCCTGGGTATATATGATCTCAGATGGAGTGATGTTCTGGAGAAGGGTACAGCCAGAGTGAAGTTGCGGCTTTCTGCCCGTCTTGTGGCATAAAAGCTTGTTTTACGCTGTCCTCGAAGTGGATCCAAGTGTGGTACTTTGACAATATTTGCCTTGTACATAACAGTAAGGCCACCCACATCCCTCCTATGTTGAAGGCTCTGCTGAAATGACAGATCTATCCAGGATGGGTCCAGGCGAGAGATGAGACGTCTTGCTCTGTTCTCTACTCTGTCAAGCAGTCGCAGATGAGAGGGGGGCAGGCAAACCAAGAAAGTGGAGCATACTCAAGGTGTGAGTGTACTTGTGCCTCGTACAGAATCTTGCAACCCCTACTGTCAAGCAGATGCGAGATACGACGAAGTGCTGTAAGCTTCCTGGCTGCCTTGTTTGCAAGATTTACAACATGGTTCTTCATGGTTAGTTTGGAGTCAAATTTCACCCCAAGGATATCAACTTCTTCTCCAGGTGCCAACACCCTTCCATTCATCCTTACTACTGCACCAGCATTACCATCATGGTGCCTAGAGACTATCATCATGTGCGTTTTGTCAGGTGCAAATGTTACTTGCCATCTATTTCCCCAAGCTGATATAGCTCTCAGCTGGTGATTGATGTAGCTTAGAGCAGCTGGCATTTCTTCTCTTGGATAAGTGAATGTCAGTGTACAGTCGTCTGCATATGCGTGTGATTCTGGGATGAGATGAAGAAGGTCGTTGAAGTAGACATTCCATAACAATGGTCCCAGCACGCTTCCTTGTGGAACACTTGCCCCAATAGGATGTCTTGCTGATTCCGTTCCATTGAGAACTACACTTAGAGATCTACCATGTAGGTAATCACTGAGGAGACATAGCGCAGAACCTGCAATTCTCAGTGCTTGAACATGTCGGTTTTTCAAACCATTCATCACAGCTGGAAGTTTTGCTAATAGGCCCTGGTGCCACACCCGGTCGAAAGCGCCAGCAATGTCCAGTGCTACCACACAGCTGACTTTGGATTCATCCAGTGACTGGTGCCACTTAGTGGAGAGGTTTAACAACAGATCAGCAGCAGAGTAACCTTTCCTGAAGCCATATTGACGATCACAAAGTAGTGAGTGGTAGTCAAAAAACTCTGTCTCTGTCTCTGTCTCTCTCTGTCTCTCTCTCTCTGTCTGTCTCTCTCTCTCTCTCTCTCTCTCTCTCTCTCTCTCTCTCTCTCTCTCTCTCTCTCTCTCTCTCTCTCTCTCTCTCTCTCTCTCTCTCTCTCTCTCTCTCTCTCTCTCTCTCTCTCTCTCTCTCTCTCTCTCTCTCTCTCTCTCTCTCTCTCTCTCTCTCTCTCTCTCTCTCTCTCTATCTATCTATCTATCTATCTATCTCTCTTACATCCCACCCACTCCAATATGTTTATCTTTTATACCAAAAAAACACAAAATTATTCTATTATGGAAATGTAATTTGCTACTGCATTTTGTGTTCTCTTGCAGACGTAACATTAGGGCATCAAGACTGGCTAAACATGTATAGAGACTTGAACTATCCACACATCTGTGACCCAATAGACTCACAAACCCTTTTTCATTCAAAATAAAATGAGTCTTCATTTCACAAGGAATTGGGATCTAGTCTCTTTGAATCAACCAGGGATTCGAACGTTGCATGCAGCATTCCAATCAAGTCGTATGTCCTAAATAATATGCTTATGTTAATCGCTTCTAAAATTAATTGAGAGAAACAGCCTTTTATAAAATTGAGGGCAACGTTAGAAGCGCAAAGGCACTTTTGTGGGCATAGATCAGTAATAAAATACATGAGAACAACGGGGCTTCTGTGGGGACAGATCAGTAATAAAATATATTAAAACAAAGAGGCTACTGTGGGCACAGATCAGTAATAAAATATATGAGAACAAAGAGGCTTCTGTGGGCTCAGATCAGTAATAAAATACTTTAGAGCAAAGGGGCTTCTGTGGGCACAGATCAGTAATAAAATATATATGAGAACAAAGGAAACTACCCCAGGGCTCAGATCAATGTCAATAAATGCACTAGAAACAGCAGGGGCTTCTGTGGGCACAGATCAGTAATAAAATATATGAGAACAAAAGGGCTTCTGTGGGCACAGATCAGTAATAAAATACATGAGAACAATGGGGTTTCTGTGGGCACAGATCAGTAATAAAGTATATGGACTGCCATATTTCTTGGTAAGCACTGAACTCTTACCATATTTGTATGTTATGTCGAGCCATTATGTCAGTGGTGTCAGCAATTCAGTGTGGTGTCAGCAGGTCTCTGTGATATTGTCAGGTCAGTGTGGTGGTGTTAGCTGGTCAGTGTGATGGTGTCAGCAGGCAAGTAAGGTGGTGTCAGCATGTTAGTGTGGTGGTGTCTGCAGGTCAGTGTGGTGGTGTAAGCAGGTCAGTGTGGTGGTGTCAGTAACTCAGTGTAGTGATATCAGCAGTCATTGTAGTGGTGTCAACAGGGTGTGGTGGTGTCAGGTCAATGTGGTGGCGTTAGCAGGTCAGTGTGATGGCGTCAGCAGGTCAGAGTGGTTGTGTCAGCAGGTCAGTGTGGTGGTGTCAGGTCAGTGTAGTGGTGTCAGGTTAGTGTGGTGGTGCCAGCAAGTCAGCATGGTGATGTCAGCAGATCCGTGTGGTGGTGTCATCAAGTCCATGTGCTGGTGTCAGCACTTCAATGTGGTGGTGTCAGCAGATAAATGTGGTGGTGTCAGCTGGTCAGTGTGATGGTGTCAGCAGGACAGTGTAGTGGTATCAGCAGGTCAGTCTGGTGTTGTCAACCATGTCTGTGTGGTGGTGTCAGCAGGTATATTCGATGATGTCGGCAGGTCTGTATGATGGTGTCAGTAGGTCTGTGTAATTGTGTCAGCAGGTCAGTATGATGGTGTCAGCAGGTCTATTCGATGGTGTCGGCAGGTCTGTATGATGGTGTCAGTAGGTCTGTGTAATGGCGTCTGCAGGTCTGTATGATGGTTTCAGCAGGTCTGTGTGATGGTGTCAGCAGATCTGTGTGATGGTGTCAGAAGGTCTGTCTGATGGTGTTAGCAGATCTGTATGATGGCGTCAGCAGGTCTGTATAATGGTGTCAGTAGGTCAATGTGATGGTGTCAACAGGTTTGTGTGAGTGGTGGTGTCACCAGGTATGTGCGGTGGTGTCAGCAGGTCTGTGTAGTAATGTCAGCAGGTCTGTGCTGTGGTATCAGCAGATCTGTGTGATGGTGTCAACAGGTCTGTGTGGTGACGTCAGCAGGTCCGTGTGATGGTGTCAGCAGGTCAATGTAATAATGTCAGTAGGTTTGTGTTTGGATAGCTGTCATGTGATAGGTTAAAATTTGATGAAAATGCATTGATTTGCAAAATTCAACGCCTGTCAACTACACGAGAGTTATCGAGCTTGTCATCTGTAATACACCATTCAACAATATCTTAACCTTTTAAGAATAGAGCAGAATAAATTCTCGGAGCATATACACTTATTTTTTCTTTTTTTTTTAAACATATGATAAGAGTCTTTGAAAAAGATCTGAGTGTCGTCTTGGTGTGTATTACCTATATTATGTTCCCGTAATATCGTAATAATCAGTTAGTCACGGGGAAAGTGTAATGTATTTATGTAATATTTTTGACTTGGTATGCTTATTTATTTTACTGAAAACTAACATACCAAGCAAATCTAACCTTGCTGAAGTTTATGTAATAGGAGAGATTTTAATTTATCCACCTAGAAATTAACATAACTATGTGTTAAGGCTTTCTCTGGGGAGCTAAATTTCAGGTGACCCCTTTAGGATGGATTAGGTGATTTCGGGCAGTTACAACGTGATCAGTAATAAATTACTCTGATTTTTATCCGAAACAATTGAACAGTGTTTACTGTATTTCTTTGAGTCATAGATATTAATATTATCATGTTATTTGTCCATGTAATTTACTTGTCTATGCTTTGTGAAGGTTAGATAAATATATTTATTTTTACGCTAATTTTATTTTATTTTGCCACCGAAGCGGCCAGTTTACCGTGCATCCCATATCCATCCTCAGGACAACAGCACAAGAGCACATACATATGCGAAAGACCTATGAACTAAAACCCATAAAAGGGTTAACAGAAATAAATGTGTTATTACGTCCGTAGTGATTTATCTATTGCAAGTAAATTTCGGAAACTTGCTTAATATGTCTGGTATCTTATCATATCATGACATACCACATAGATTATTAAACTACCTGTCTCTATATTCCGCAATAAGTGGACAATTAAGAATAGAAAATACAAGATAGTGACCATAGGGCTGCCCACATATTTTGCATTTGGCTTGATCATCATCAGTGTATCTGACAAAGCGCCAGAAATATTTGTAACCAAGCCTAAGCCAGGCTACTAAGATATCAGTCAGTCTGTTCACATTGCAAGTTTCTCCATGATCGTATACATCTACTGAATCTTCTAATTGCATTCCTATAACATTCTGCTTCATTAATTACTTCTCTCGTAATATTCTTAATGCTAGTCACGGACACATATAAGTTATATTCTCCATTTTCCTTCAAGAAACTTTTTTTGTGTGACTAATAACTATATCATGAAAGAGTATTAATTGAAATATGTGATGGAATCCATGACAACTGTACATTAATTCCTTTTTCCAGGATTTTATTTTAGCGTCTATACTAAGCTTTTCCAACGAGTATGTTGTTAGTATGTGAGTCAATAGCTACATTTTTTGATATTAAACTGCATTTGATATTACAAAGAGAACACTACTATACTACATGAACTAGCCAAAATGAATACTGGTGGTAACCTACTCAGATGAAGAGGCTATATGTCACATAGAGCATCCTCTCATCCTCTGATCTCTACCAAGGTTTCAGAAGTAGTATATATATATATATATATATATATATATATATATATATATATATATATATATATATATATATATATATATATATATATATATATATATATATATATATATATATATATATATATATATTGCCGAACAAGCTAAGCATATGTTCTTTTTAAGATTTCATATTATTATGTTTCGTCAGTTTTAAATAATATTAGGAAAATGTATATTAAAGACTAGAAAGATTAGCGAGACGTAAGCAATATTAAATTACATATATTGAACTAGATTAGGTCAGGTTGCTAATATAGTTATAATGTATAATTTAAAAATTCTGAGCTTATTTTTCATTTATTAATTTCATTTTTTTTTCCGTTTGGAATTCATGATTCCCCAAAGGTGTCAGTATCGATCCTTATGAGTCGATGAGACTAACGGAGTCGATAAATAGCTGGGGGTCAATAGGGGGTCAGTACATGGTTGAAGTTGGTTTTAGTTATGCAAATGCAGTTCTAAGCAGAGAAACAGATTAAGCCAGGAAGAGCGTGGTAATTTACGACTACAATTCATCAATCTCCAACCAAATATGTATATATGTATATATATATATATATATATATATATATATATATATATATATATATATATATATATATATATATATAGTATATATATATATATATATGTATGTATATATATATATATATTTATATATAATATATATATATATATATATATATATATATATATATATATATATATATATATATATATATACATATATACATATTTGGTTGGAGATTGATGAATTGTAGTCGTAAATTACCACGCTCTTCCTGGCTTAATCTGTTTCTGTGCTTAGAACTGCATTTGCATAACTAAAACCAACTTCAACCATGTACTGACCCCCTATTGACCCCCAGCTATTTATCGACTCCGTTAGTCTCATCGACTCATAAGGATCGATACTGACACCTTTGGGGAATCATGAATTCCAAACGGAAAAAAAAGGAAATTAATAAATGAAAAATAAGCTCAGAATTTTTAAATTATACATTATAACTATATTAGCAACCTGACCTAATCTAGTTCAATATATGTAATTTAATATTGCTTACGTCTCGCTAATCTTTCTAGTCTTTAATATACATTTTCCTAATATTATTTAAAACTGACGAAACATAATAATATGAAATCTTAAAAAGAACATATGCTTAGCTTGTTCGGCAAAATAATCGTTTCCGAATGAGTTGAGCAGGTAAATACACTCTTAAGAAAGGCAATCAATGGTTTATGAAGAATAATCTGTAATCTCCAGTCTTAATTCTGCACTTTAGTATAAGGAGTAATGAGGAATTGATTAAACAATTGACAGCTAGGTCGGTGACACTCCCTTATATGTATTGTTTGACTAAACTCATAAGCTGGGATTTCCAGTGAGACCTATTATTAACGCGGTGTGGTCAGCGACAGAAAAGTATTTGATATTACTACGAAACTACGGTACCCTAAGGAGTTTATTGGAACGGATTTACTGGCAGCTAGGAAAACTTAGCATAGGATCGAACCTAGGATAACACTTCAGAATAAGAATGTACTGGTTCTGCTATACAATGAGAATTTATCTGTCCTGCCGAATGTCCTAAAAAGGTTCAACATATAAGTAGATTTTAAGAATTAACGGACGGTTAAAAGCATTCTGATTAAGAATTCCCCTCAACACGGCATTGACAGTGTTTACAGGATTGATTTTAATGGCTGCAACTTATCTGGGACTGACTGGCAAACCTCTAGATGTTAACACAACACGGGTATTCGATACGAAAAGCTCAGGAATCCAGGAATCAAATGTTTGAATCCAGGAATCATCCTGTACATGAATGGTATTATACTTATGGCTTATACATCACTGCTATCATCACCTTTGGACCCCCTGTCTGAAGTGTTCTTACAATGAAGTCATCTGTTTCCCTTCTGTCCATTCCTCCCATTTCCTCAAAACTCCACTGGTTTTTGATGAGCAGTGCTACTCCTCCCCCTCCTCTGTTTTCTCTGTCTTACCTCAGGATCTGATATCTAGGTGGAAAAATTGCATCTGTTATCATCTCTGTAAGTTTTGTCTCTGTTAGTGCTATGATGTCAGATGATGCATCAGTAATTCATTATTGCCACGCTTCACTCTTATTTGTTATTCCATCTGCATTGGTATACCATATCTTCAGCTTCCTTTCCATTAATATATTTTGGGAGATGGAAGAGGAAGGTGCAGGCTGGGAAGGTGTGAATCATTGGAAATTTATGGGAGGCTGCTTTGGTAGCGAAATTAGTGCTTACCGGGGTAGGGGCTATGAACTGTGGTTTGTTTCTAGTTATTGTGTTTGGTTGATATGTGGTGACAGGGGTTGAGGGGTTTCTGTAAGTATTTGTATTTGATGTTCCCCTGGAGGCTGAGCTTTCCTGTCTGTCATTGCCTGTCCTGTCTCTCTTTCCTTCCACTGGTTTCGTCTTGCTCTCACTTTAAGTTGTTCCCTTTTTTTCGTGTTCTGTCTCGATTGAGGTATACTTGATAATTTTGAGAGTCCTTTAATAGTGGCTTCTGTTGTAGTATCCTGTTCCATACCACTTCTGTCTTGAATGTCATTTTGATTGGTCGATTTTTTCCCTCGAATACCCCAAAGTCTATGAAAATTTTCTACCTGAGACATGTCCTTCTCTCCTGGTATTGCAATGATGCTCTTAATTTCTGTTTCCTCTCAATGCTTTCTTTCATCATAGGTCTCCCTTCAGCCTCTTGAAGCCCATGAATAATTATTGACCTCCCCATCTCTTCTTCCCATTTCTTTTCCCTTCATATCTCTGGATCTGGTTTAAGCATCTCCTTTGTTGTTTCCTTTATCATCTCCCGGACACTCTGATGGCTGATAGTACTTCTGCTAACGACTTCTTAGCTCCATCCCCTCCTTCAGTCACCTCACTGCCTACTGATATTCCCATTTCAGTCACCTTGCTCCTTTTGGACCTCACCTTTACATCCTATTTCAGCACATCCATTTCTTCCTCCAGTCTCTGTATCTTTGCCTCAGCTACTACAGCTCATGATTCCCACTTCTTGCTCTCTACAGATATCTTCTCTAACATGTTATTGCAGAGCTCATTTAACCTCTTTTCCCATTCTTGATCCATTTTGTTCTTGAGCCATTCTACTTGTTCTTCCTTTTCGGACCAGCCATCCTCAGTTCCCTTACTTTTGCATCCTCCCTTTTGAGATCCCATTTTGTTTATCCTATTAAGAAGCTCTAGCTCCTTCATCTTTGTGTAAAAATGTTTGTTTGTGTGTGTGTGTGTGTGTGTGTGTGTGTGTGTGTGTGTGTGTGTGTGTGTGTGTGTGTGTGTGTGTGTGTGTGTGTGTGTGTGTGTGTGTGTGTAAAATAAACCTGCTTCACACAAAGCACACCCGGCTAGTTGGTCCCCCCAGCTTGCTAGGAGGCACAAATACTTTGCTAGTCTGGAGAGGTTTTAGATAATAACAGTATGCGAGAAATAGCTACCTCAAGGGACATAACTTCAGTCCCACAAAAGTCCTTTTCGCTCTAATTAATTTAACGGCCTCGCAGAGCGTCGACCAAGATGTCTCAGATAAGGTAGAGTGCAACCAGGACATTATAATGGAGAGAGAGGGAGAGAGAGAGAGAGACAGAGAGAGAGAGAGAGAGAGAGAGAGAGAGAGAGAGAGAGAGAGAGAGAGAGAGAGAGAGAGAGAGAGAGAGAGAGAGAGAGAGAGAGAGAGAGAGAGAGAGAGAGAGAGCGAGGGAGAGATGAATTAAGTAATGAATAATAGGGTAGAGAGACAGAGAAGGGTTGTGCCAGAACTGAAAATAAATGAACCTCAGTGAAATATTTTACGTTGTAAATGGAAGTATGAACAACAAACGAAAAAACATTGGAAAAATAAAAAATAGTAAAAACAAAGAACAAAGAAAATATAAAAAAAAAAAACAAAGAGATAAAAAACCGATATGTATTAAAAATAAATGAAAAAAAAATGAGATACGGTTAGCGAAATGACAGAATAAGCAAAAGTTGTTATAACGAGATAAAGACGGAATAATGTAGAATTCAGAAAATAAAAAATGTAGCATACAGAGAAAATGCTCAGTGAATGAAACAGGCCGAAACAGAATTGGAAATAACGTAAATTCAGAGAAAGACAGCTGAGGAAAAAGAAGCGAAAAATTGTAAAGACAAATAAAAAGATAGAAAGAGTTTTAAACACTGAGAATAAAAACATTATAAATGAGACGATAATTATTGATGAAGAATTAGACACATGTGCAACACATCGCTATCTTTATTTATAGACGTTTCGCCATCCAGTGGCTTTATCAATACATTACAAGGATATGATGTGACGAGTGTAGAATTATATACACATTGTCTTTGTATTGATAAAGCCTCTAGTTGGCGAAACGTCTATATTAATGATACCCAGATGTTGCACATGTGTCTCATTCTTCATCTTGTTTGGATTGTGTTTCGTTCATGTACAACGATAACTGTTGTTTTTTACTCTTGCTCTTTTTATTATTACGAATAACCTTATAGTGTCTTTAACAAAATAAAATAAATAAAAATAGTAAAACAAATAATAATAACAATAATAATAATAATAATAATAATAATAATAATAATAATAATAATAATAATAATAATAATAATAATAATAATAATAATAATAATAATAATAATAATAATAATAATAAGAAGAAGAAGAAGAAGAAGAAGAAGAAGAAGACGAAGAAATTATAATAATTATGAGGAAAACAGAAACATTTGTAATAGCAAGGTAAAACTGGGATAATTAAGTGAACACAGTAGAAATAATGGAGTAAAGGGCAACATTGGTTACTGTAGATCTTTGACAACAAAAATCTTAATAACAGAGAACATGCTACTGGGAGAGAGAAGATACAGGTCATTGAATGGGGGAAAAAAAATAAGCAATGCTGCAGGAAGAAGCCAATGACGCTAAAAAAATATGAAAAAAAAAATTCTCTGAGATTCAGCAAAGTTTTCCAACACGTCTCTCCAGCAACTACTGTTCACAATATATCTTAAGGCGGCAACAACTGTAGAAATTAATCATATATGGGGAATATCTATCGTGTTTCGAGATATGATATAAATATGGGACATTAATTTATGATGATAACAATAATAATAATAACAAAAATAATAATAATCTTTATATCTTTAGCACACCTAAGTCACGCATTTCCATGAGTCTCGATATGTGTTGCTTAATCCAGTTAGTAAAAGTCATCGTGGAAAGTTTGGAAATCCATAAACGTGAAGTGCTACATGATCATAATCTCCCTGTTACAGATGAACAAGAAATGAAGGCATCTCTACTAGACTTCACGACTCACTAATCATCAATTCTTCCTGCATGTACCTGTGGTGTGCTTGAAACATTTTCACTGTGTGGATTATTTTATTATTGGTTATGCATAGAGAAAGGTACTATACTCCTTGTTATAGACCTGTCCCAGAACTATTCTCCTTGCTATAGACCTATCCTAGCACTATAATCCTTGCTATAGACCTTTCCCGGCACTATACTCCTTGTTATAGACCTATCCTAGCACTATAATCCTTGCTATAGACCTTTCCCGGCACTATACTCCTTGTTATAGACCTGTCCCAGCACTATACTCCTTGTTATAGACCTGTCCCAGCACTATACTCCTTGTTATAGACCTGTCCCAGCACTATACTCCTTGTTATAGACCTGTCCCAGCACTATACTCCTTGTTATAGACCTGTCCCAGCACTATACTCCTTGTTATAGACTTGTCCCAGCACTATACTCCTTGTTATAGACCTGTCCCAGCACTATACTCCTTGTTATAGACCTGTCCCAGCACTATACTCCTTGCTAACCTCTGATTCTCTCATTTCTCCGTATTACATTTTACGTAGCACAATATACCCAATACCACAAACAATATCCTTATGTGATTACTCTTAGCAACTTCTTGTGTAACAATCGCAACACTTTGAATTAGGCTTGTGGGAGCTTTCCTCTGCATTTATTTTGATTTGTTATTTTCTGTTATTGTCTTTACACTCACTGATACACACTGTAGTTTGTTTGCAATATTATTTTGAACCACTTTACATATTTATTTAACATATATCTTCCTCGATCCTACGGCAGCAGCGAGCGTTAGCGCATCGTTATGCAGGTTTAATTTTTCCGAGTATATTTTCAAAGACCTTACCAATATGGCCGAGTCACTGGCTTTGATTGGTTTTACACTGACACCATTGGTTTCACTGTATCTTCCCCATTTGTTCCTGTATTTCCAATGGCAACTGGTTCCTAACGACACTGAGTTTCAAGGGATCAGTTAGCTTGGCACTGTCAATATAGTATATAATTTTATTTCACTGAAAGTATGCACAGGATCCGTGACGATCACTTCATAATCGGCAGTGTATTCAATCACGTTATCAGCATTACTTTTTCACAGGTGTAGCCAAAGAATGACCTCTACTATCGGTATATGTGCCGTCACACATGCAATCACACACACACACATACACACACACACACACACACACATACACACACACACACACACACACACACACACACACACACACACACACACACACACACACACACACACACACACACACACACACACACACACACTTATGAAGCAAGAAGACAGGAGGAGAAAAAAGCAATTGAAAGTATCATGAAAGCTATATGAGAGGATGCCATGACCCAGCTGACAAATTTTCTGAGAATAGGGGGGATTACAAGAGGAATAAAACAGTCAGTCAAGTGATTTTCAAGGTAGAATTGGCTCGAAAAAGGCTCCAGCAGGAGAAAACACGTCTAATGGACACATCGGGGTACCGGAGAGTGTACCTCGACTATATCAGAAAACAGGAAGAAAGATAGAAACTGAAAGAGAGGGTACAAAGATGCAAGAAGAAAAGAGAGGCAAAGACGGACATGTGCAGGAGAACCCAGACTCAGGAGGAAGAGCAAATGGAACCTAACTTATCACAAACTCCACCTTCATAGCAACCCCTAATAGTTCCTCGCCAGGTCTCCGACTCCCAAAACCCTAACGTACTCCTGAGACCACGGTTTTAGAAAAGAAGTTGAAGGTTTAGTATACAAATCCAGACGGAATGACAAATAAATGTGAGGAGTGGCATGAAAGAATCAAGGAGACGTCCCAAGACATCATAGCACTCACAGAAACGAAACTCACTGGGATGACAATAGACGCAACCTTTCCACCCAGAAATCGGATCCTGAGGTAAGACAGAGGGAGCAGAGCGGGAGGAGGAGCTGCATTGCTCATTAAAAACCAATGGAGATTTGAAGAATTGATAGAATGTGCGAAATGGACTACATAGGAACAATTCAGAGTGGTGGCCCTAAATTAGCAATTGCAGTGATACACAACCTGCAAAAGAACTGCAGGAGGCCAAGAAAAGAATATGAAGAGAGCAACAGAGCAATAGTAGGAACACTAGCTGAGGTGGCCACAAGAGCTCACACGGGTAGAGCAAATTTACTAGTTATGGATGACTTCAATCACAAGAAGACTGACTGGGAAAACTTGGAGTCACATGGGGTTCCGAAACATGGAGAGTCAAAATGATGGATGTAGTATCGGATAACCTCATGCATGAACATGTTAGGGACATTACCAGAGAGAGAGGTGAGGATGAACCAGCAAGACTGGACCTCGTATTCACCTTGAGTAGCTCCGACATCGAGGACATCACATATGAATGGTGATCACGTGGTTCTGAGCCGTGAATACACAGAGTTACAAGTAGAGAGGGTAACAGGAGTAGGATGGAAAAAGCCGAACTACAAAAGGGGAGACTACACAGGCATGATGATCTTCCTACAAGAGGTTCAGTGGGAAAGAGAACTGGTAGGAAATTAAGTAAACGAAATGATGGACTAGGTGAAAACAAAATGCAAAAGGCAGATAAGAGGTTTGTTCCCATGGGCAACAGAAGTAATGGGAAGACTGGAGCGAGCCCATGGTTCACTCAAAGGTGTAGGGAGGCAAAAGCTAACTGCGCTAGAGAATGGAAAAAGTACGGAAGACAACGGACCCAGGAAGATAAAGAGATTAGTGGAAGAGCAAGGAACAAGTATGCACAGATAAGGAGGGAGGCCCAGCGACAGTACGGAAACGACATTGTATGGAAAGTGAAGTCTGACTTGAAGCTGTTGTTTAGCCACATCACGAGGAAAACAACAGTTAAGGACCAGATAATCAGGTTGAGAAATGAGGGATGGGAGATCACAAGAAACGACAAAGAAGCATGTGAGGAAATCAAAATGAGATTTAAAGAAGTATTTAGAGTGGAGACAGAAAGGACTCCGGGAAGTCAGAATAGGGGGCCACACCAACAAGGGTTATACCAACAGGTGTTGGATGAAATACACACAACCGAGGAGGAGGTGAAGAAGCTGCTAAGTGAACTTGATACCTCAAAGGCGGTGACACAGGACATCTTTCCATGGGTCCTTAGAGAGGGAACAGAGTTGCTGTGTTTGCCACAAACAACAATCATACATTGAAAGAGGGCAACTATTTGAGGTATGGAAGACGGCAAATGTAGTCCCAATTTTGAAGAAAGGAGACAGACACAAGGCATTAAACTACAGACCAGTGTCACTGACGTGTATAGTATGCATCGTCATGGGAAAGATTATCAGGAAGAGAGTGGTGGAGCTCCTTGAAAAGAACAAGCTCATAAACAACAACCAGCATGGTTTCAGGGAAGAGAAATCCTGTGTCACAAACCGACGGGGATTTAATGACAAGGTAATGGAAGTAAAACACGAGAGATAGAGAGAGGGGTAGATTGCATTTTCTTGGAGTGTAAGAAGGCCATCGACACAGTTCATAGAAAGAGTTAGGGCAAAAGCTAGAGGATCAGGCCCACGTAACAGGAAAGACACTGCAATGGATCATTGAATACCTGACAGGGAGGCAACAACGAGTCATGGTACATGATGAGGAGTCAGAGTGGGCGCCTGTGATGAGCGGGGTCCCACAGGAGTCAGCCCTAGGACCAGTGGTGTTTTTGGAATATGTGAATGACATGACAGAAGGGATAGACATAGAAATTTCCCTGTTTTCAGATGATGTGAAGTTAATGAGGAGAATTAAGTCGGATGAGGATCAGGCGGGACTATAAAGGGATCTGGACAGGCTGCAAGCCTGGTCCAGCAACTGGCTCCTCGCATTAAACCCCGCCAAATGCAAAGTCATGAAGATCGGGGAAGGGCAAAGAAGACCGCAGACAGAGTATAGGCTAGGTGGTCAAAGACTGCAAACCTCACCCAGGGAAAAGGATCTTTGGAGTGAGTATAATACCGAGCACATCTCCTGAGGTTCACATCAACCAGATAACTGCTGTAGCATATGGGTGCCTGGCAAAAGTAACAATATCGTTCCGATACCTCAGTAAGGAATCGTTCAAGACTCTGTACACCGTGTACTTCAAGCCCATATTGAAGAATGCAGCACTAGTTTGGAACCCACACCTGATCAAGCACATCAAGAAATTAGAGAAAGTGCAGAGGTTTGCAACAAGACTAGTCCTAAAGCAAAGGGCAATGTCCCCCGAAGAAAGGTTAAAGGAAATCGGCCTGATGACACTGGAGGAAAGGAGGGTTATGGGAGACATGATAATGAATTGACAAGGTGACAGAGATAGGATAATACAGAGATGGAAAACAGACACAAGGAGCCACAATTGGAAGTTGAAGACTCAGATGTGTCAAAGGAATGTAAGGAAGTATTTCTTCAGTTAGAGTTGTCAGGATGGGGAATAATATGGAAAGTGACGTAGTAGAGGCAGGAACCACATAGTTTTAAGACGAGATCTGATAAAGCTCATGGAGCGGGCAGAGAGAGTGGACCTTGTAGCGATCAATGAAGAGGCGGGATCAGGAGCTATGAATCAACCCCTGCAACCACAAATTTGTAAGTACAAACAGGTAAGTACACACACATACAGGACGGCACCAGTGTGCAGGTCTGTATGTGTGTACTTGCCGGCACATTGGTAGCCAGGTACTCATCTATATATGGTCGTAGAGGTCGAATCACAGCTCCTCTCCCCGCGTCTTCACTACTCACTATTAGACACCACTCTCTCCCGGCTTCGAAAGTCTTATCGTACCATTTCACTCTCCAGATTGTTCCTCTTCCTGACAACTCTAAGCTAAAGAAATACTTCCTGACATTCCTATGACTCATCTCATTTTTCCTCTTCCAGCTGTGCCCTCTTGGTTCTATTTATATCTCTGAAACATTCTGTCCCTGTACACTCTGTTAATTCATCTCAGTATTTTATACGTTGTTATCTTATCCCTACCTAGTCTTCCTGTCCTCCAGTGTCATCAGGTTGAGTTCCTTAACCTCTCCTCATTCCACACATCTCTTAACTCCGGGACTAGCCTGAACTAGGCTTGTGGGAGCTCTCCTCAGTATTTATATTGTTTTAATATTTTCTGGTATTGTCTTTAAAGACTGATAGACACTACAATTCATTAAGGAATATAGATTTTAATTTACTTGAATTGAAAATGAAAAAAAAAATACGTAAGTACTATTTCTTTCTTTCAAGTAATGGTACAATAAATGATGGTTACTTTATTACTGTTTTTCAGATAAGAAACTGTAATTTACTTCTATTGGAAACTTAACTGGCATTCTACAACAAACTGAAAAAAACAGAGAGGAATTTGTGTACCGATCCAAATGGACGGAAGGTGTTTATCCCACCAATATCTAATCCACAATGGCTTCACCCTGGCTGCTAGGGATGGGGGAGGGGCGCATGAGCCGCCTTTTCACCAAGATATGCAGCGCAACAGCAAACGTATATAAATTTCGTATTTGTTCAACTAAACTAAACAGGTGTAGACAACCAAACCAGTCTTTCCTGGCTTCGAGAACCTTTCCGTACCACTTCTGAAAGCTGTGTATGGCTCTTGCCTCTACCAGGAACGGTTAAGTCCCTTGATCTGTACTCCTTGGAAAGCAGGCGAGAAAAATAAATGGTAATTTACATCTGGAAAATCTTAGAGGGAATAGTCCCAAAACTTCACACAGAAATCAGTCCATAAAAGCTTAAGACTCGACAGGCAGTGCAACATCCCCCCCCATGAAAGCAGAGGCTCCAGGAGTACGCTAAGAGACAACACAGTTTCAGGGGCCAAGACTGTTCATCTGCCTTCAATCGTACATAATTATATAAGGAGAATTACCAATAGACCCCAGGCTGTCTTCAAGAGGTATCTGGACAGATACCTAAAGTCAGTATCTGACTAACTGGGCTGTGGTTCGTATATCAATTTGTGTGCGGCCAACAGTAACAACCTGTTTGATAAGGCCGTGATCCACCACAAGGTCTGGTCATGGATCGGGTCGCTAGGGAGTTGACTCCCCCGGAACACCCACCAGGTATACACCCCTCCAGGTATAACGCTGCGCTGTCTATGTTATTCCACTTCCTGATCGTTCTACAGCTAAAGAAGAATTTCCTGTTAGCCATATGACTCATTTGTGTTTTTAGCGTCCGGTTGTGCCCTTGTGTACCTCAGATCCGCCACACAAACGGTCTCGCCCTGTCTACTTCTGTCAGTTCCTCACAGAATTGTGTATGTTGTAATCATGTCACCCCTAGTCCATTTGTCTCTAGTGCCATTAAGTTTATCTCCTCTAATCTGTCCTTATAGCTCATTCTCCTCTTCTCAAGGACAAGTCTTGCTGCAATCCCTCGAACTCTTTCCAGCTCCTTGAAATGCTTTGTCAATGTAGGTTCCATACAACAGTTGTTTTCTCCAAGATGGTCCTGACAAATTCCGTTTATAGGGTAGTGAAGGCCTCCTTATTTGCTGCAACCGTTATTAGGTTGTGTGTCTCAGGCGAAATGTTCGGAAATATGTTGACAGCGAGGTCTTGCTCGCTCAGGGACGTATACAGTCTTTGTTCTCTTAGTCAACTTATTGTTTCCGATCTTCTTGTCATTTCCCTGGTTTTCATAACAGTGCATTTGCTGAGATTAAATTATAATAGCCACTAGTCAGGGGCCAGTCCTGCAGCGTGACCAGATCCATTTATAGTCTTTCCTGGTCAGCTCCTGTTTGTATTCTCCCCATTAGTTTTACGCCTTCTGCAAACATAGACACCTTTGACTCGATTTTTTCTCATGTCGTTGACATATACAAGAAACAGTACTGGTGCAAGTACTGACCCTCGTGGAATCCTTCTTGTCACACTCGCTCATCCCGGACATAAATTCCTTCTTTTTTTCAAGATAGAAATTCTTAATCCACTGTACTGCTTCCCCTGTTATTTTTGTCTGCTCCTCTAGCTTTTGTCCGTCTCTTGTGAGATATTGTATAAAACGCCTTTTTACAGTTTGTGTGTGTGTGTGCGTGTGTGTGTGTACTCACCTATTTGTACTCACCTATTTGTGGTTGCAGGGGTCGAGTCACAGCTCCTGGCCCCGCCTCTTCGCTGATTGCTACTAGGTCCTCTCTCTCCCTGCCCCATGAGCTCTATCATACCTCGCCTTAAAACTATGTATGGTTCCTGCCTCCACCACATCACTTTCTAGGCTATTCCACGGCCTGACTACTCTATGACTGAAGAAATACTTCCTAACATCCCTTTGATTCATCTGAGTCTTCAACTTCCAATTGTGACCTCTTGTGTCTGTGTCCCATCTCTGGAACATCCCGTCTTTGTCCACCTCGTCTATTCCGCGCAGTATTTTATATGTCGTTATCATGTCTCCCCTGACCCTCCTGGCCTCCAGTGTCGTCAGGCCGATTTCCCTCAACCTTTCTTCATAGGACAATCCCCGTAGCTCTGGGACTAGTCTTGTTGCAAACCTTTGCACTTTCTCTAATTTCTTGACGTGCTTGACTAGGTGTGGATTCCAAACTGGTGCTGCATACTCCAGTATGGGCCTGACGTAGATGGTGTACAGAGTCTTAAACGAATCCTTACTGAGGTATCGGAACGCTATCCGTAGGTTTGCCAGGCGCCCGTATGCTGCAGCAGTTATCTGATTGATGTGCGCCTCAGGAGATATGCTCGGTGTTATACTCACCCCCAGATCTTTTTCCTTTAGTGAGGTTTGCAGTCTTTGGCCATCTAAACTATATTGTGTCTGCGGTCTTCTTTGCCCTTCCCCAATCTTCATGACTTTGCATTTGGCAGGGTTAAATTCAAGGAGCCAGTTGCTGGACCAGGCTTGTAGCCTGTCCAGATCTCTTTGTAGTCCTGCCTGATCCTCGTCCGATTCGATTCTTCTCATTAACTTCACATCGTCTGCAAACAAGGACACTTCTGAGTCTATCCCTTCCGTTATGTCGTTCACGTATACCAAGAACAGCACAGGTCCTAGGACTGACCCCTGTGGGACCCCGCTTGTCACAGGCGCCCACTCTGACACCTCGTCGCGTACCATGACTCGTTGTTTCCTCCCTGTCAGGTATTCTCTGATCCATTGCAGTGCCTTTCCTGTTATGTGTGCCTGGTCCTCTAGCTTTTGCAGTAACCTCTTGTGAGGAACTGTGTCGAAAGCCTTCTTGCAGTCCAAAAATACGCAGTCGATCCACCCCTCTCTCTCTTGTCTTACTTCTGTCACCTTGTCATAAAACTCTAGTAGGTTTGTGACACAGGATTTTCCTTCCCTGAAACCATGCTGGTTGTCAATTATACACTTGTTTCTTTCCAGGTGCCCCACCACTCTCCTCCTGATGATCTTCTCCATGACCTTGCATACTATACACGTTAGAGATACAGGTCTGTAGTTTAGTGCCTCATGTCTGTCTCCCTTTTTAAAAATTGGGACTACATTTGCCATTTTCCATACCTCAGGGAGTTGCCCAGTTTCAAATGATGTGTTGAAGATCTTTGTTAATGGCTCACACAATATCTCTGCTCCCTCTTTAAGGACCCATGGAGAGATGTTGTCTGGTCCCACCGCCTTTGAGGTGTCAAGTTCGCATAGCAGCTTCTTCACCTCCTCCTTGGTTATATGTACCTCATCCAGCACTTGCTGGTGTGCCCCCCTGTTCTGATTTCTTGGAGTCCTACTGGTTTCCACTGTAAATACCTCTTTAAATCTTGTGTTGAGCTCCTGACATACCTCTCGGTCGTTTCTTGTGAATTCCCCATCACCCTTCCTCAGTCTGATTACCTGGTCCTTGACTGTTGTTTTCCTCCTGATGTGGCTGTACAACAGCTTTGGGTCAGTCTTTACTTTTGATGCTATGTCATTTTCATATTGTCTCTGAGCCTCCCTTCTTATCTGTGCATATTCGTTTCTGGCTCTTCGGCTGATTTCTCTATTCTCCTGAGTTCTCTGTCTTCTGTACCTTTTCCATTCTCTAGTACACCTAGTTTTTGCCTCCCTACACCTTTGGGTGAACCAAGGACTCGTTCTGTTCTTCCCATTATTTCTGTTTCCCTTGGGAACAAACCTCTCCTCTGCCTCCTTGCATTTTGTTGCTACATAGTCCATCATTTCTTGTACTGGTTTTCCTGTCAGTTCCCTCTCCCACTGAATGTCTTGAAGGAAGTTCCTCATGCCTGAGTAGTTCCCCCTTTTGTAGTTTGGTTTTTCCCAGCCTATTCCTGCTACTCTCTCCACTTGGAGCTCAACTATGTAGTCGAAGCACAGAACCACATGATCACTAGCTCCCAGGGGCCTTTCATACATGATACCCTCGATGTCCGAACTACTCATGGTGAATACAAGGTCCAACCTTGCTGGTTCATCCTCTCCTCTCTCTCTGGTAGTGTCTCTAACATGTTGATGCATGAGGTTCTCCAGTACCACATCCATCATCTTGGCTCTCCATGTTTCGGGACCCCCATGGGGCTCCAGGTTTTCCCAGTCAATCTCCTTGTGATTGAAATCACCCATAACTAGTAACTTTGCTCCCCCCATGTGTGCTCTCCTGGCCACCTCGGCTAGTGTGTTGATCATTGCTCTGTTGCTCTCATCGTATTCTTCTCTTGGCCTCCTGCAGTTCTGTGGTGGGTTGTACATTACTGCAATTATCACCTTATGTCCCTCAGACTGGATTGTTCCTACTAAGTAGTCCCTTTCGCCCATGCCATCCATTCCTTCCATTTTCTCAAAACCCCACTGGTTTTTAATGAGCAGTGCAACTCCTCCTCCCCCTCTCCTCCCTCTGTCTTTCCTGAAGATTTGATATCCGGATGGAAAGATTGAATCTGTTATTATTCTGGTGAGTTTTGTTTCTGTGAGTGCTATTATGTCTGGGGATGTCTCTTTGATTCTTTCGTGCAACTCCTCATACTTGTTTGTTATTCCATCTGCATTTGTATACCACACCTTCAACTTCTTTTCTAAGACTGTGGTCTGGGAAGTATATTGGGGTTGGGGAAGTGGGAGACCTGGTAAGGAACTATGGGTTGTTGCTGTGGGGGTGAAGTTTGTAATGTAGTGGGTGGGGGCATTGGATGTGGCATGGGTGTTTTGATTTAGAGTGTTTGGTTGCACTGGGGTTGACCTGGTTGGGAGGCTTCTATAGAAAGTTGTGAGGGGGGCTGTGTTAGATCTTCTTCCTGGGTCTGGGATCTCCTGTCTGTCTTCTCCATCCCCTCTCTTTCCTCCTTTCTCCTTTGTACCATCTCTCTCAGTTTCTTCCTTTCTTCTTGTGTTCTGTCGCGGTCGAGATACACCCTCCTGTATGCCGTCATGTCCCTTAATCGTGCTTTCTCCTGCAGTATCCTGGTCCGAGTCGCTTCTGCCTTGAAGGTCACTCTCACTGGCCGGGTTCTTTTTTTTACAAACCCCCCTATTCTCCGAAAATTTTCCAGCTGGGTCATATCGTCTTCTCCTATTGCTTTCATGATGCTTTCAATTGCTTTTTTTTCCCCTTGTTTTCTTGCTTCATATGTTTCCCCTTCGACTTCCTGGAGCCCATACACAAAGACTGACCTCACCCTTTCATTCTCCCACTGCATATCCCTGTGTATCCCCTCATTTAATTTGGTTTCCTCCACTGCAGCTTTCCTTTCATCAGTTTCACTGGCTAATGTACTTGGGCTCAGTGGCCTGTCATTTTCCCTTCTCGGCTTTCCTTGGGCTCTGTTGTTGTCTGTTAGGGCCTCCACATAAAGCTTAGCTCTTTCATTTGCTACAGTCTCCTCTGATAGAGCATCTCCATGCAGTTGTGCCCCTTCTTTCCCTACAGTCCCCTTATTTGTGGCTGAGGTAGCAGTCTCTGTTGTCAATCCCAAAATGTTCTTTAGTTCTTTAGGCTGTTTCAGATTTTTCAGTTCCTCTTCTAAACTCTGTATCCTAGCCTCTGCTGCTTTGACATGCACCTCCCACTTCCTGCTTTCCATATCTATCCTCTCTTCCATTCTCATGTTAAGTTCTTCTAGTTTCTTTTCCCATTCATGATCCCTTTTTATGAGCTCTGCTGCCCAATCTTCCTGTGCATTTTCCTCCTCCTGTCCCTTGGTTTTTCTTGTTACTCTCTGGCAACCCATTTTTGTTTTATCCTGATTGCCTCAGAGTGGGAAACCTATGTAGTTCTGTATGTTAGGTTAGTAGTGTGTGTGTCAGAGTGTGGGGGGGGAAGTAGTGGAGGAACTGTGGCTATTTGGGAGCTGAGTGGGGAGGGGTGGGGAGGGTTTGGGGTGAACGGGGGAGGGGAGGGTGATCGAGGGAGGGGATGGATCAGGGGAAGTAGTGAGATGTCGGTGGTGAGGGGGGAGTGTGTGTGTGTCTGGATATGTGTGTGTGTGTGTGTGTGTGTGTGTGTGTGTGTGTGTGTGTGTGTGTGTGTGTGTGTGTGTGTGTGTGTGTGTGTGTGTGTGTGTAATTTTGTGTGTAATTGTGTGTGGAATTATGTGTGGGTTTATTATGTACTGAAAGGTAGGTGGCTTGTGCTTGGAGTGTAATGTAGATTCTCAGTTGTCGCTTGTGTCCACAACCTCTTCTGACCTGACTCCCACCCTTGCAGTGTTGCCTATATCACCTGCTTATAGTGAGTTAATCGCCTTGTTCAATGGATTACCATTTGCTAAACCTTATTGAATACTTGAGTGCCTATTCTTTATCGTGCTATGAGAGTTAGACCATTCACATTCAGCTTGGCGGTTAAATTGGAACCTGGACCCCACACCCAAACAACCACTCATAGGTGATACAGTACTTGTAGTGCAGTTGTAGCAGTGTAGGTTGTCCAGGTCGATGTGACGTCCTGGAGTAGATCCAGCTCGATGTACGTCCTGGCGTAGATCCACCTCAATTTCTTCTCGTTAATAATGTACCCTATTCACTGTATTTCTTTCACTGGTCACACTATTGTTTCACTTTATTAAAATCTTGGGTGACACTTGGCAACGCCGCCTTCACACTAGCCTGCGCCACAACGCTTTTATTTTCCAGATCACTTTCAAAATTGTGGCTCTCCCCACACTTGTGTGGCTCAGGCAATTAAAAAAAAACACTTCTAGGATTGCTGACTACCCTGACACACTTAGCAACCCTTGCAGAACACTTGTAGCCCTCCAAAAACACTTAAATCCCCGGAGCACCGACGGCGTGACTAGCACCGACGTGTGTGTGTGTGTGTGTGTGTGTGTGTGTGTGTGTGTGTGTGTGTGTGTGTGTGTGTACTCACCTAATTGTAATCACCTAATTGTGGTTGCAGGGGTCGAGACTCGGCTTCTGGCCCCGCCTCTTCACTGATCGCTACTAGGTCCCCTCTCTCTCTCTCTGCTTCCTGAGCTGTGTGTGTGTGTTTGTGTGTGTGTGTGTGTGTGTGTGTGTGTGTGTGTGTGTGTGTGTGTGTGTGTGTGTGTGTGTGTGTGTGTGTGTGTGTGTGTGTGTGTGTGTGTGTGTGTGTGTGTGTGTGTGTCTGAACCTATCTGCATATTTTTATTGTAAATAATATTTTCCTGATGTTGCAAGACTCATTTTTAATATTGTTATCGCTACATATACTGCTGCCACCATATATGTCACTGCTGCTCATATAAAAAACTTATACTGCTGCTGGATGCTCTGTAGTTGCTACAATTCCTACTGTTTCTGCAACTACTACTGTTGCTACAACCAATATTGCTTCCAAAACTTAGAAAAGAGATAGAGTGAAATAGAGGCGAGAAAGAGAGAGATAAATTGAGAGAATGAGAGAGAGAGAGAGAGAGAGAGAGAGAGAGAGAGAGAGAGAGAGAGAGAGAGAGAGAGAGAGAGAGAGAGAGAGAGAGAGAGAGAGAGCAACAGAGGGTAGGAATGAAAAACAAAAAATATAGGAGGGTAGAAAATGGAAAGAGGAATGAGAGGGGGAAAGAGAGGGCAGCAATACTTCACTTTATGAAACCTGCTCCCCGTGCTGTATCCTCAGGCAGTCTTAGCTGAGCCGTGGAGTGCGCCCTTGTTGTTGGGGTTAGAGGTGGTGTGAGAGGAGAGGGGAGGGATGAGGGAAGGGACGACGTGTGTGGTGAGAGAAGGGGTGGGTGAAGGGAGAAGGGAGGAAAGGGATGAAAGTTTTGAAGGGTAGGTTGAAGGGAGTAAGGTTAGATCAGGAGAAGAGATGGGTTAGGGATGGGGTGAGAAGGGAGGGGTGAGAGGTGTCGGGTGAGAGGTGAGGGGTGAACAGTGGGTCTGACACTTAAGGCTTATTACATACGTTAATAGGAAATACGTAAATAAAAAGCACCAATTCTGTAGATAATTTTCATTTAAAAATGACTTAATAAGCGAATCAAACTTACTACTCATAGCATTTTAATAAATTCTGTAAGAAATTCCAAAATTTAAAGCTAATGGTAACACTTTTTTTTTTAAATCCAGGTTAAAATCTAATATTTAAGCTTCATGATCATTTGCATTCAAAATGCATGCTTCATTCTTTAAGAATTTTTTTTTTTAAATCTTGCAATGCACTGAGGAAATTTATTTTCAGGGTAAACCACGGTTAAGGGGTTTAAAGTTAGAAGCAGAGATTATTCTCTGTAAAACTGTCTGTAAAACAGACTACTTGTGGACAAAGAGGAGTTTGTGTGACAGCTACTGAGTGACACTCTGGAGTGAGTAAATATTTGTGTCAAGAACCGAGAGGTGACTGGTTGACCTGGATGCACGAAGGTGGGTGAGCACTTCCCACAATCTGTATAATGCAGCAGGTTATGTTGGGTCAAATATCATCTTATGTGGGTAAAATTTAGCATGATGAATAAGCTAACGGTGGTTCAAAACACCTCTTCGCTCTGGTAATGCTGGTGTTGACTTACAATAACAATTTCAATTCACAGCAAAAGCGTATAAGCAAGTCTTATAAAGTTGCGTCAGATACATTACTATTTACTGGCATACTGACGAGGATGAGAGAAGTGAGGGAGGAAGGGAGGGGTAACAGGTGAAGCGAGGGGTGAAGGGATAGGTGAAGGGAGGGGTGATGTGAGGAGTGATGGGAGGAGTGATGGGTGAAAGGGGAAGGGGGGGAAGTTAGGGGTGAGGAGTGAAGGAAGAGCTGATGGGTAAAGGGAGGGATGAGAGGTGAAGGGAATGGTGATAGGTGACGGGAGGGTTTAGGGTGAGGGGGTGAATGGAGAGGTGACGGGAGGGGTGAGGGATGAATGGGGGTGAGGGGTGAAAGGAGGAGTGAGGATAGGTGTGACGGGAGGGGTAATGGGTGAATGGGGGTGAGGAAAGCAATGGTAACATGGCCAGCGTTGCGGCATTCCTTAAAACTCCAGCATCCTGAAATAAAAATGTGTTGAACTAAAGATTTATCTGATCCAGATCCTCAGTCAAAGATCGAAATCGTCATTAATACATCCAGATCCTCAGTGATACATCCACATCCTCAGTGCTTTATCCACATTCTCAGGGATAGATCCACATCCTCTGTGAAAGATCCAAATCCTCAGTGATACATCCAGATCCTCAGTGATAGATCCAGATCCTCAGTGATAGTTCCACATCATCAGTAATAGATCCATATCATCAGCAATAGATCCTTCACGACAGTCACTCATTTAGGGGGAAAAAAGAACATTTGTGTGCAAGTGAACAAGTTCCCGAGCAGCTCTGAGGGAGCTGGTTTAGAGGGAGATAGAACGGATATTTGAGGAAACGGGATTGTGACGAAACGGATATTTGATGCTGGCTGTTGATCAACCTCGTACTCTCTGTTGTTCTCCTCTCATTCTCTGTTGTTCTCCTCTCATTATCTGTTGTTCTCCTATCACTCTCTGTTGCTCTCCTCTCACTCTCTGTTGCTCTCCTCTCACTCTCTGTTGTTCTCCTCTCACTCTCTGTTGCTCTCCTCTCACTCCCTGTTGCTCTCCTCTCACTCTCTGTTTCTCTCCTCTCACTCTCTGTTGCTCTCCTCTCACTCTCTGTTGCTCTCTTCTCACTCTCTGTTGCTCTCCTCTCACTCTCTGCTGCTCTCCTCTCACTCTCTGTTGCTCTCCTCTCACTCTCTGTTGCTCTCCTCTCACTCTCTGTTGCTCTCCTCTCACTCTCTGTTGTTCTCTCATTCTCTGTTGTTCTCCTATCACTCTCTGTTGCTCTCCTCTCACTCTCCGTTGCTCTCCTCTCACTATCTGTTGTTCTCCTCTCACTCTCTGTTGCTCTCATCTCACTCTCTGTTGCTCTCCTCTCACTCTCTGTTGCTCTCCTCTCACTATCCGTTGCTCTCTTCTCACTATCTGTTGCTCCCCTCTCACTCTCTGTTGCTCTCCTCTCACTCTCCGTTGCTCTCCTCTCACTCTCTGTTGCTATCCTCTCACTCTCTGTTGCTCTCCTCTCACTCTCCGTTGCTCTCTTCTCACTCTCTGTTGCTCTCCTCTCACTCTCTGTTGCTCTCCTCTCACTCTCTGCTGCTCTCCTCTCACCCTCTGTTGCTCTCCTCTCACTCTCTGTTGTTCTCCTCTGACTCCCTGTTGCTCTCCTCTCACTCTCTGTTGCTCTCCTCTCACTCTCTGTTGCTCTCCTCTCACTCTCTGTTGCTCTCCTCTCACTCTCTGTTGTTCTCCTCTCACTCTGTGTTGCTCTCCTCTCACTCTCTGTTGCTCTCCTCTCACTCTCCGTTGCTCTCTTCTCACTCTCTGTTGCTCTCCTCTCACTCTCTGTTGCTCTCCTCTCACTCTCCGTTGCTCTCTTCTCACTCTCTGTTGCTCTCCTCTCACTCTCTGTTGCTCTCCTCTCACTCTCTGTTGCTCTCCTCTCACTCTGTGTTGCTCTCCTCTCACTCTCCGTTGCTCTCTTCTCACTCTCTGTTGCTCCCCTCTCACTCTCTGTTGCTCCCCTCTCACTCTCCGTTGCTCTCTTCTCACTCTCTGTAGCTCTTCTCTCACTCTCTGTTGCTCTCCTCTCACTCTCCGTTGCTCTCTTCTCACTCACTGTTGCTCTCCTCTCACTCTCTGTTGTTCTCTTCTCACTCACTGTTGCTCCCCTCTCACTCTCTGTTGCTCTCCTCTCACTCTCTGTTGCTCTCCTCTCACTCTC
This sequence comes from Cherax quadricarinatus, assembly GCF_038502225.1. NCBI lineage: Eukaryota > Metazoa > Arthropoda > Malacostraca > Decapoda > Parastacidae > Cherax > Cherax quadricarinatus. The sequence goes on along the minus strand of NC_091293.1, from coordinate 30,507,322 downwards.
CGTTGCTCTCTTCTCATTCTCAGTTGCTCTCCTCTCACTCACTGTTGCTCTCCTTTCACTCTCTGTTGCTCCCCTCACACTGTTACTCTCCTTTCACTCTCAGTTGCTGTCTTTTTACTTTCTGTTGCTTTTCTCACACTGTTGTTCTCCTCACGTTCTCTGCTGCAGGGTATTGTTCAACATCTCACTCAGTTGTTATTTTCGTTATCCCTGTTGTTGGCTGTTACTTAACCTCTCACTCTCTGTTGCTTTCTTTTCGTGCTGTGTTTCTGGCTGTTGCTCTTCTCTTGCTTCCTGGTGCTGCGTGATGATCCCTTCTGGCTCCCAGTTGCTCAGTTCTCGCTTTCTCTTGCACAACGTCTGTGACGGAATTATCGCATGTGTTACTGTATCAGGCGATACATGTGTTGCAGGTGTTCTTAAGTTCCGAAGATTGGTATATTTCTGTTGTGTCTGTGAGGCAGCTGTAACAGGTGTTTTTTTTTTGTATTATTAGTATTGTTAGTTTTATTGTAACTTTAACGTCGCTCACTGGCATTGTCTTTGTTATGTGGAGTTTCTGGTCGGATTTTTTTATGTTTCTGTAATTGTTTTCTTCCAGTGTCATTAACATTTGTTGTTTTATTTTTTTTGTTTCTGTTTTTGCTTATTTTTTTTTGTCCACTGAAGTTTTTTTTTATTTTTGTTTATTTATGCAGTAAATTTTTGTCCTACACAGCGGTAGTTACTTTCTTGAGTGCTTCTGCTTGTGTGTTTGTGTGTGTGTGTGTGTGTGTGTGTGTGTGTGTGTGTGTGTGTGTGTGTGTGTGTGTGTGTGTGTGTGTGTGTGTGTGTGTATGTGCGTGTGTATGTGTGTTTGTGTGTGTGTGTGTGTGTGTGTGTGTGTGTGTGTGTGTGTGTGTGTGTGTGTGTGTGTGCGTGTGTCTGTGTGTTTGTGTGTGTGTGTGTGTGTGTGTGTGTGTGTGTGTGTGTGTATGTGCGTGTGTATGTGTGTTTGTGTGTGTGTGTGTGTGTGTGTGTGTGTGTGTGTGTGTGTGTGTGTGTGTGTGTCTGTGTGTGTGTGTGTGTGTGTGTATGTGCGTGTGTATGTGTGTTTGTGTTTGTGTGTGTGTACTCACCTAGTTGTACTCACCTAGTTGAGGTTGCGGGGGTCGAGTCCGAGCTCCTGGCCCCGCCTCTTCACTGATCGCTACTAGGTCACTCTCCCTGAGCCGTGAGCTTTATCATACCTCTGCTTAAAGCTATGTATGGATCCTGCCTCCACTACATCGCTTCCCAAACTATTCCACTTACTGACTATTCTGTGGCTGAAGAAATACTTCCTAACATCCCTGTGATTCATCTGTGTCTTCAACTTCCAACTGTGTCCCCTTGTTACTGTGTCCAATCTCTGGAACATCCTGTCTTTGTCACCTTGTCAATTCCTCTCAGTATTTTGTATGTCGTTATCATGTCCCCCCTATCTCTCCTGTCCTCCAGTGTCGTCAGGTTGATTTCCCTTAACCTCTCCTCGTAGGACATACCTCTTAGCTCTGGGACTAGTCTTGTTGCAAACCTTTGCTCTTTCTCTAGTTTCTTTACGTGCTTGGCTAGGTGTTGGTTCCAAACTGGTGCCACATACTCCAATATGGGCCTAACGTACACGGTGTACAGGGTCCTGAGTGATTCCTTATTAAGATGTCGGAATGCTGTTCTTAGGTTTGCTAGGCGCCCATATGCTGCAGCAGTTATTTGGTTGATGTGCGCTTCAGGAGATGTGCCTGGTGTTATACTCACCCCAAGATCTTTTTCCTTGAGTGAGGTTTGTAGTCTCTGGCCCCCTAGACTGTACTCCGTCTGCGGTCTTCTTTGCCCTTCTCCAATCTTCATGACTTTACACTTGGTGGGATTGAACTCCAGGAGCCAATTGCTGGACCAGGTCTGCAGCCTGTCCAGATCCCTTTGTAGTTCTGCCTGGTCTTCGATCGAGTGAATTCTTCTCATCAACTTCACGTCATCTGCAAACAGGGACACCTCAGTGTCTATTCCTTCCGTCATGTCGTTCACAAATACCAGAAACAGCACTGGTCCTAGGATTGACCCCTGTGGGACCCCGCTGGTCACAGGTGCCCACTCTGACACCTCGCCACGTACCATGACTCGCTGCCTTCCCTGTTATCCCTGCTTGGTCCTCCAGTTTTTGAACCAATCTCTTGTGTGGAACTGTGTCAAACGCCTTCTTGCAGTCCAAGAATATGCAATCCACCCATTTGCTGTCTTCCATGCCTCAGGCAATCTCCCTGTTTCGATAGATGTATTGAATATTGTTGTTAGGGGTACACATAGCGCCTCTGCTCCCTCTCTCAATACCCATGAGGAGATGTTATCTGGCCCCATTGCCTTTGAGGTATCTAGCTCACTCAGAAGCCTCTTCACTTCTTCCTCGGTTGTGTGCACTGTGTCCAGCACTTGGTGGTGTGCCCCACCTCTCCGTCTTTCTGGAGCTCCTTCTGTCTCCTCTGTGAACACTTCTTTGAATCTCTTGTTGAGTTCTTCACATACTTCACGGTCATTTCTTGTTGTCTCTCCTCCTTCCTTCCTTAGCCTGATTACCTGGTCCTTGACTGTTGTTTTCCTCCTGATGTGGCTGTACAACAGTTTCGGGTCAGATTTGGCTTTCGCTGCTATGTCATTTTCATATTGTCTTTGGGCCTTCCTTCTTATCTGTGTGTGCGTGTGTGTGTGTGTGTGTGTGTGTGTGTGTGTGTGTGTGTGTGTGTGTGTGTGTGTGTGTGTGTGTGTGTGTGTGTGTGTGTGTGTGTGTGCGTGTGTGTGTGTGTGTGTATGTGTGTGTGTTTATGTAACCTTTTATCACAACCAACCTACGCTTAGGAAAGGCAACTTTGGACTGCATTTCGGTACCTCGCAAAGTGTTCCAGCCACTGCATTGTGATTTATTTTCGTTTATAACGACACTGACTTGTGAATGGTGCAAGTCGGACAGAAACATCGTTACAATCTTTTCACTCTTTTATGTGCGGGTTATTTCTGAATTGTTCCAGTCATTGTAATGTGCCTTTTTATTTATTAATCCATTTCGTATTTTTCTGCCTTTTATTATATTTATTCTTTGCTGTTGCATAAAAAAAATTCTTTTTTTAACTCTTGGTCATAATACATCTAAATTTTCGTGACATAGTTTATCTTGTTGGGTTAAAAAATATTGAGACGATACTGCTACTAAAAGTAATTACTGGCAGAGTAAAGACAAGCTCGTCCAGTTACAACGATCGGCCGTGAGCACGTCAAAGAAACTCTTGTCTGCAAACATACCCGGACTGAGGAAACTCTGTAATTAGGTCTAAAAGTCTCCTAATTAGCAACACAGAGATGAGAGTTCGTCAAAGAAGCAGCAGCTCTTTAATGGCATAGCTACTTCTAGAACACTACTGGGTGGACAGTGACTATCGACAGTAACTCTTTCTCTGTGACGGTAATTACTTGTATTTCAGTTATCACATCTTATAACTTCCTGGGTGACGGCAACCACCTGTGTGGCAGTAGTATGTTGTAGTAACCACCTGTGTGGCAATAACTATGTTATAATAACCACCTGCGTGGCAGTAACTATGTTGTAGTAACCACTTGTGTGGCAGTAACTATGTTGTAGTAACCACCTGTGTGGCAGTAACTATGTGTAGTAACCTCTTGAGTGGCAGTAACTGTAACTGTGTTGTAGTAACCCCCTGTGCAACAGTAACTAAGTTGTAGTAACCACCTGTGTGGCAGTAACTGTGTTGTAGTAACCACTTGTGCAGCAGTAACTATGTTGTAGTAACCACCTGTGTGGCAGTAACTATGATGCAGTAACCCCCTGTGCAACAGTAACTATGTAGATGAATGGTTCAGAGAACCGACATGTTGATAAATTAGACACATGTGCAACTCTTGGGTATCTTTATTGAGGAAACGTTTCGCCACACAGTGGCTTCATCAGTCCATACAAAGGAGAATCTTGAAGAACAGGAGGAGAATGAGGTAATCAGTCCCTCAACCTTGAGTCGATGTGGTCAGTCCATCAATCTTGAATAGAATACGGCATACGTGCTGAGAAGGAGCTTATAAACCGTTGGCAGGAGAGGTGCAGCAGTCATAGGTGGTGTCACATTTGTTCAATGTTGAAGTAGGTCGTGCCCAAGAATTAGGCAAGCGAAGAATTCCCAAGTATTAAGATTCCAAGAAGTTGCAGTGTCTGACAGGTTTGTAGATGAATGGTTCAGAGAACCGACATGTTTATAAGCCAACGGTTTATAAGCTCCTTCTCAGCACGTATGCCGTATTCTATTCAAGATTGATGGACTGACCACATCGACTCAAGGTTGAGGGACTGATTACCTCATTCTCCTCCTGTTCTTCAAGATTCTCCTTTGTATGGACTGATGAAGCCACTGTGTGGCGAAACGTTTCCTCAATAAAGATACCCAAGAGTTGCACATGTGTCTAATTTATCAACAGTAACTATGTTGTAGTAACCACCTGTGTGGCAGTAACTATGTGGTAGTAACCACCTGTGTGGCAGTAACTATGATGCAGTAACCCCCAGTGCAACAGTAACTATGTTGTAGTAACCACCTGTGTGGCAGTAACTATGTTGTAGTAACCACCTGTGTGGCAGTAACTATGATGCAGTAACCCCCTGTGCAACAGTAACTATGTTGTAGTAACCACCTGTGTGGCAGTAACTATGATGTTGTAACCCCCCGTGCAACAGTAACTATGTTGTAATAACCACCTGTGTGGCAGTAACTATGATGTTGTAACCCCCTGTGCAACAGTAACTATGTTGTAGTAACCACCTGTGTGGCAGTAACTATGATGTTGTAACCCCCTGTGCAACAGTAACTATGTTGTAGTAATCACCTGTGTGGCAGTAACTATATTGCAGTAACCATCTGTGTGATAATAAGTATATTGTAGTAACCACCTATGTGACAGTAATTATGTTGTAGTAACCACCTGTGTGATAGTATGTTGTAATAACACCACCTGTGGAACAGTAACTATCGAAGTGTCAGTCAGCACCTTTGTTATAACTCAAAGAATAGCTGATCTTGACCCTGGAAAGGTACTCCTATGAGGGCCACTACACTGCGAGCCTTCATCATGGTAACTAGCTAACTACTAGCAGCCCCTTTTAAGGCAGGCGAACTTGCATATATAGAGAATGCACAGAACACTTTGACTGTCCGCATAAATTCAAACACCTAACTTAGTGGGAAGCCTGTGATAAATATGTAGGTCAGAGGGGCTCTAACAACAACAGCTTGATTGATCAGACAAGCCCCCGAAAAGTCAAGCACAAGGCCGTAATGCGGGAGTAATAAAACTCTCGAAACTGCACTTCCTGGAACATAGGCGATAAAGATACATCATAATTAGCACCTTGAAAATTCAGGAGGAATTGGTTCAAATCTGGAAGATGGTCGGCAAACAATAAAAAAAATTCCCCAGTGAAATGCTGGGTTGCAGAAAATACACTAATAGACTAGTGTAAAAGGAGCAAGACTTTTCAACCCCCAGTCTTCAAAGAGAGGAATAGTACCAACAGATCCCTGTTTTCAAGAAATTTAAGTGTCTCAAGTCAGTGCCTTATCAATCGAGCTATGGGTCCGTCTATGGGCACATAGCCTGTATCAGTAACTTTTCTTACATACGTCCGTTTATTTTTTTTTCTACTATTTTACACCTATTTACATCCTCCCCAGTTAGTGCTAAACCGTTCATCAGTCTCGCGTTAGTTGGATTTTTTTATCAAAAAGAATAAAAATCACATTACTGTGGCTGAAACAATTCACAACTAACAGACAAATTGACGACAAATCTGTAAATAATGTATCGACCCGTCCACGACTATTATTAAGTAACGAGTGAGAGAAAAAACGGTACATAAAACAGAAGTCGGATAAAGTGAAGAGGTAAGGACAAAGTTCAGGTCTGGTGGAGAAGTTAAGAAAAAGCTGAGGTCAGTTTTGGTAAGGAGAAAGTTAAGTTCATGACAGGTCACGAGTGTACTGGACTGACAACCCCACAACTACTACTTCAAGACTGAGGGACTAATCTCATCTTTACCTCTCCAATGCTTCATCTGTCTCCAATGTTTATTCATCTCTCCAGGCAGTGTGCATTCTTGCTGTATGAGACATACAGGTTTAGCGGTTCTTTAATGTAATACTTATCATTTTACTCTTTCATTTTGTCTCCACTCCTTTCTATTCTTTTCATTTATCTCATCAAAAGTAAGACCTTCGTCGTTAGAATAACAGAAAATACAATGAATCAGTGAAGGAAAAGGGAGAAAGTAGTAGGGCTGCGTTGTAAGGGCTATGATGAGTGTAGCCGAGAGGGATGGGGAGGGGGCGAGTGTGAGGGTTTGTGAGAGGAAGAGGAAATGCCAGTTTAGGGCTCTCAAAAGTGTGTAGAGAGAGAGAGAGAGAGAGAGAGAGAGAGAGAGAGAGAGAGAGAGAGAGAGAGAGAGACAGACAGACAGAGAGAGAGAGAGAGAGAGAGAGAGACAGACAGACAGACAGACAGAGGCAGAGACAGAGGCAGAGAGAGAGAGAGAGAGACAGAGAGAGAGAGACAGAGACAGACAGACAGACAGACAGAGACAGAGACAGAGACAGGAGGAAGAGAGAGAGAGAGAGAGAGAGAGAGAGACCTGCTGTCCATGTTCACCTATCAGTAAAATAGGTACCTGGGTGTGGGTCGCATCCATGGGACAAAAACTGACCTAATTTACCCGAAATGCTCTGTACAACACGGGGTTTTCTATATAGTAATATGCTAGTGATGTCAGTTAGGCCTGTATACCTTGTACATATACTTGTAGAAATATTATTATTATTATTATTATCATTATTATTATTATTATTATTATTATTATTATTATTATTATTATTATTATCATTATTATTATGATGGAAGATTATGCAAGAATGTGATTATATGGGAGGTTATAAAAAGCTGTGATGAGAGATATACAAGACGGTAATGTTATGGAGAAATAGAAGGAGGTGATAATGCTAAGAGAAAGAGATGATGAGAGACCCGCGTGATAACATGTGAAGATAAACCGGTCGCACATTAGGAGATAAGAAGGAAGGTGATGAAGCTACGACGCGAAGGCTGGGTGAAGAAAAGGAAGTAGACAGGGGGAAGAGGTAAGGGTAATGTACAGATAAGAAGGGTGAGAGGAGGGATGACAAATGAGGGGATGGATAAAGGACTAGAGGAGAGAGATGTGAGGAGAAGGTGATTTCAGTTCCAAGGATCAAGAGCCCTTTGCCAGCATCAAGTCACTCCCATCCTTCACTGAACGAAGGAGAGGATCATGATGTGTAGTGGATGATGTGTGGGTGCGTGATGATTTGTGGGTGCAGGTTGATGTGTGGGTGCGTGATGATTTGTGGGTGCAGGTTGATGTGTGGGTGCGGGATGATTTGTGGGTGCAGGTTGATGTGTGGGTACGGGATGATGTATGGGTGCGGGATGACGTGTGGGTGCGGGATGTTGCCTGGGAACGGGATATGTATGGGGAGGGGATGATGTGTGGATGTGGGTTGACGTATGGGCGCGGGATGATGCATGGAGAATCCACCTGTTGATGTGGCCCACCATAATCTGACAAGAGTTTTACTCACCAGGAAGAGAACAAAGCCGGCGAGAACAATGGATGTAATTTAAAACAGAATCGATACGAGATGTCTCGTTCTCTCCCTATCTATCTCTCTTTTCACGTGTCATCTTCTCGTCTCTATCTTCTTTTACACGCTGCCTGACTTTGATGCTACACAAAGAGCAATGATAGCGTAGCAGGTGAGTCAATACTGATTGTGAAACCTTTAATGTTTATTCTGTGAGCAACAATCTCTTACTTGTAATCATCTTGTTAAGTTTGCAAGTTCTTAAGTTTCAAACTCATGCACCTGCCTCTTGAATATAAATGTTGTATCCTTTGATTTATCGTACTTCCTTTTAAGCACAAAAAGTGTCTGTGTCCTGCTTTTTGCTGCTCTGACGTACGTATGATATCGTTGCTATGAGTTGTCTGTGTTTATTTTCTATAACTGCTCCCAATTTTTTTTAGTATGTGCGTGTGTGTGTGTGTGTGAAAGAGAGAGGGAGAGAGAGACAGAGACAGAGAGAGAAAGTGAGTGTGAGTGGTGACACTCAATAACTGTTATAGCATATATTGCGAATGAAGTTCTTAAGGATTCTTTGGAATAGTTCCTGCATGTATGTTGTGGTATATGCAAAAATATATGCAGTATATGTAAGAATATACATAGTATATGTATATACATAGTATATGAATATACATAGTATATGTATATACATAGTATATGAATATACATAGTATATGTATATACATAGTATATGAATATACATAGTATATGTATATACATAGTATATGAATATACATAGTATATGTATATGCATTATATGGAACGGCGATTTATGTGAAATATTTGCCAGTCGCTCTGCAGGTACGAGTATATTGGGACAACATTCGCGGTTCTCCACCTACCAGGAAAAAGGTCTCAATTGAAGTAGTAGTAATTGCATTTCTCAGCAAATGTCCTCTGAGGCAGTGAGCAATGTTTCCTGGTTCTGAAAATATGGGTGAAGGTTGAGGGGGAGAAGAAAGGAAGTGAGTCTTAGTTTAGAGAGAAAAGGGATCGGAGGGAGGGGGGTACGAGGAGGGAGTAGATGGTGTAGGAGCGAGTTGGAAGGTGGTGAGGGAGGATCATATATTTTCGTATTTAAGAAAATTAGCTACATTAGCAACCACAGTTCCACGGTGGAAATAAAAGCTAGCTCCATTTCCCTGTCATGTTTCATCACACAGCGTGGGTTTCGTGCATCACTTAGAGAAATGTCTTAGCCTGAGCTGAGAGAGTTCAGTGAGACAGTGAGTATGTCGTCCAGCGTTTCACCATACTTTCAGTAGCTTCAACAGCTAGGAAGAGAACTAGGGGAATGAGAGAGGGAGGAAGACAGCAGGAATTGGAATGAGAGGATGAGGAGGAGGAGGAGAAGGATGGAGGAAAGAGACATTTGGGAGATAGAAGAGGGAACCGAGAGTACGTGTCCCACATATAAACTCAATAGTTTTACTTGAAAACAAACAGGCAATCACGCGGATCGTACTTCCTCTATATTGTGTTTCGTTATTTTTATAGTGTTTTTATATTTATTTTTTTCACCATCCAAAGGTCATGTACGACTATAGTGTTCAAAACATATTTGAGAATGATAGTTTCTTTGGTACGTGCATATAGTGAGCTTGTTTTATTCTCAGTGACTTAGCTATTCCTGGTAGAGATCTATAATCTGTTCAGTGTAGAACTGTTAAATTTTCCATCAGAGAATCATAGATATGATCACCACAACACTAGAAAAACTGAGACTTGCAAAGTTACTTGTAACAGAATCTGCCTGCAACTTTCTACATATGAAATAATTCTGTCTTGTACTTAGACGATCATTTAAAAAGAACCAAATTGCATTGCTTACCGGTGTGTTGTAAACCTAAGGTTTACGAATCTAATTTGATCTTTAAACCTAAGGAGGACTTTAAATTGAGTCCTGAAACTAAAGAATGTCGTGAAATCAAGGAAATTCTGAAACCTAATGAGGTCTTGAAACCTAATAAGGTCTTGAAACTTAAGCGGAATTATAAAACTAAGAAGATTCTTGCTCAAGTTGCGGAGGCAACATCAAATGGATTTTACATTAATACTGTAGAACATATGCGAAAGCAGAGAGATAATCTCGAAGTTCTGAAAAGAACTCACTCATATTGAGGCTGCTGTTGTCTTCGAAGATGTGTAGAGACATGTAAATGATTCCTACTTTACCCTCTTAAAGACCCAGAGTAACTTGAAATAGTACAGTGATCGTTTTCGAGAGTCAGGGCATGTTCAGCTTTCCACCGATAAAACCCTAGGTTCAATCCTGGTAAAGACAAGATAACTGAGGAAGTTTCTTAGCTCCTATTGCTTCTATTCACTCAGCAGAAAAAATTTATCTTTGGTTATTCTTCGTTATTAACCATCGGGTATTAGTTATCTGAATAAAGTTTTTATTCCTCTTCATCCTTGAAACCGTCAGTCAAACCACTGTTCTTCACTATTATATACTTCACTCCTTTTATGCATGAGCAGCTCTCCCAGGAGACAGCAATCACATTTTCCAACTGAACAAGAGGAGGTGATTCTTAGATCATCATTATACTTCTAATAGAATACTGTCGTGTTTAAAGGTTGCGTCATGATAGACCACATTGGCTTGGCTACAGCTATAGTGTCATCACCAAGACCATGATGGAGGTGCTTGGAAGTAAAAATTTGAGAATGGATCATGGTACTCACGATTATGAAGTCAGGATTAGCAGTCTCATGTTTGCAACATCGTCTAAAGAAGTCGTCGACAACAACAAAGATATTCACCTCTGGAGTTAATTTCGAGCGGTTTGCTGGAATGGAAATCTTTAGTAACCCCCTCATTTGTGCATCTCATGTAAACCATCAGCTGAACTTCGTTAATCACTTCAGTAGTCGTGTTGCGTTGAATACTGAAGACTTGGTAGCAAGTATTTCGACTTCACTATCTTGAAAAAGATTTAAGATATTATTTCAATCGTTCTATCCAGCTCGAAATTTAATTCCCGTGTCTTATCTTGCTCAGAGCATCTACATCTACAGAATGGCATCAGTTGCTGTAGATTAAAACCAGCTTCTCAACCGTGTATGGATTCTTCTATCTAGCGTCCATCCATAAAAAATAACAACACTTTTAAATGTGTCGTATTTGAAAACAGGAAGTAAATTTAATTGAGAAATAAAGTTGCGTCCAAATGAGAATTTCCTCCGAAGGATAGAAGCTTATCATGTATTTATCATCTTCAAAAGGATGTTTCCTTTTTAAACGACTTGGCAACGTATCCTTCGTTGATCTGTTTGACAGAACTTGAGCACATAAAACAGTGCAGTTTTACAATGCAAGTGAGAGTGATATTGGTAAATCAGACCTCCTCAATATGCTCAGCTTTTTTCATTCACTCTCTCAAATCTCGAAAGTCACTTAAACCTCACTAACGAAGAGTGTCATGAGCAAAACATAACTTAGCTTTAAATATTATTATTACTTTTTATCCTTACTGTAAAGATAGGATACCTATACATTGCAATAATAAACCAGAACGAAATAAAAGTCAGTTTGCCAGTTTCAGTCTTTGGAATAGCGGTGAAATTCATTCAAGTGGCAACCCAGCTAAGCCAATGGAAGCACAATACACAAAGACTCAGCTGATATCAACACCAGCTTGACTCGACCAGCTTGTGTGAGGAATCAAGCACGTCAAGAGGAGTCAGTACATCAACCACACTATTGGCAAAAGGCTTCCACATGGAATATATGCCGAGTTTTATACGTATATATATATATAAATATATATATATATATATATATATATATATATATATATATATATATATATAGGGTGGGTGGAAGAGGCGCGGTGTGGATCTAGATGGTGAGTGAACACATTGGTTCAGCAGTGCCCATACCCACATTGTTCATAGTGTACATGGGAAACAATGTTTTGTGTATTGTAAGACAGTATGAACAATATATAGTGTGCAAGTCCTTGTGTATTGTACTCCCCGGGATAACCCCACTCAACATCCTGCGCCTCCCCCACCTAAATACCAGCGCCTCCTCCACCCAATTCCCAGGGGAAATTTTCCCCTTCACCTCCCAGCCCCTCACCACTCCCTCAAACTCCACCAGGCCACCACGGTCAAGTTCACTACCTTTCACGCACCATACCTACCCAGCATGTCATACTCCACTCCTACTGTCTAGTCTAGCAGATGGATGTCAACCAGGAGGAAGCAAGCAGCCAGGGAAATGGCACGGCTGGCAATACTAGGAGAGGCAAGTGTCGGTCATGCTTACAGCTTCGTTGTCTCAACTCTAATGGTTTCCTCCGCAAACACGGTAGTTGTCCTGGTTCAGGATGTCCTCCTGTGGAAAGTGATGATCCGGATCCACCTCAGGCACCTGAACCCACTCCAACAGATCTCATCTCATCAGACAATATCTTGGAAGCAATTAAAGCAACAGGTACCTGGACACTCACACTTATTCCCAAAGCAGCCCGTCCACACGCAGCTGGGAAACTTACAGACCTCCTGAAAAAAGTAAACGATGGTTCCACCATCCTAAATGCTCCACCAACCATCAAGGCATGGCACAACTTGCTACTTTTTGGCAATGTCTGCTTAGCTGTGTGGGGAAAAAGGGGAAAGAGGCTAGCCTCAGTGATAATTAAATCCTTAAGAGATTTTCCTAGAGCTGATAACCCTCACTCACTCCACTGACAGTGAAAAAGTCAGAGTCCAGGTGAGCAAGAAAACTGAAGAGGGCAACACAGTGGGGGCAATCAGAATTATTACCAGTGAAGATACAGTTGCTCACAGGGATGCTGACACGGCTGAAGCACTTTGAAGAAAGCACCCTGCCAGAGAAACCAGGGGCACCAACAGTTCCAACACCTCGGTCCTTACTGTGGAACCATTGATTGTGGAAGACTCAGACATTTACAAAGCAATAATGTCGTTCCCATCTGGCTCTGCTGGGGGGTTACACTGGAATAAGGCCACAGCATTTAAAGGAAATGGTTAATCCAGTTATTGGGAAAATTGCGGAGACACTGCTTTCAGAGATCACAAGGTTAGTCAACAATTCCTTGGCTGGTCTGATTCCTGATGAAATTAGACCTTTCTCTTTTGGCGCAACACTTTGTGCACTTAAAAAGAAGGATGAAGGAATTCGGCCAATTGCAGTAGGCAACACGTTACGCCGCCTCGTATACAAAGCTGCTGTCCGAAGTTACTTCGTGCACAGGCAGCCATGATGCTTCAACCAAACCAGCTTGGCTTTGGGGTCTCTCAAGGAAGTGAAGCAGTGGTTCACGAAACAAGGGTGTATATCAACAACCTGCCTGAGGACAATGCAGTGGTAAAATTAGATTTCAAGAATGCATTTAATCTCCTGAAAAGAGACGTGGTATTAGCAGCAGTACAAGAACATTTCCCTGGTCTCTTCTCTTTTGTTTCAGCTGGGTATAGCAAGGAATCAACGCTTCTCTTTGGAGAGTATGAAATCACATCATCGGAGGGTGTCCAACAAGGAGATCCTCTTGCACCATTTCTCTTCTGTATAGCAGTTAGAGAAATCACAGTCAGACTGACCAGTGAGCTAAACGTCTGGTTCCTAGATGATGGCACACTAGCAGGCACAAAGGAGTCCCTCCTATATGATCTTACACAGATAACGACACGGGGACAGGAAATGGGTCTCATCCTGAATCCATCCAAATGTGAAATCATCTCAATCAGTCAGCAAGTGATAAATGCAGTGAGATCAAAACTAACAGGAGCAGCAGTCATTGCCCCCACATATAGTGTCTTGCTAGGAGCACCTCTGGGAAGCAATGCCATTGACACAATTCTCAGGAAGAAATTGGAAGAGTTAAGGAGAATGGAACAACGAATAGGCAACCTGGACACCCACGATGCCTTGTACCTTCTCACAAAGTGCTTGAGTCTGCCCAGGTTGACACATTTCTTAAGATGTGCACCTTCATACAATAACCCTATACTGCACGAATATGACAGTATCCTGAAGCAGATTTTTGTGAAAGTACTTAACCTTACTCAAGAAGACGGGCAGTGGGACCAAGCTACACTTCCAGTCAGACTAGGAGGCATTGGTGTCCTCAAGTCATCACAGATTGCACTACCTGCTTTTCTGTCCTCATGTATTGCATCCAGAGGGCTTGTAGCAGCGATTCTCCCTGAACATCTTAGGGACAAGATTGGAGTCCAGGACCAAAAGTTCATTGACGGAGCCATGATCTGGGATAATCTAACTGGCTCTGAACCCAAACCTGCTCCCCCAACAACTACAAACAATCGCACTGGAATGGTCAAAGTGTGGAAAATATAGCCTCAACAATGCTTCAGAGTGTGTCAGGGAAGGATAGAGCCCGCCTCCTAGCAGTGAGAGCCCCTCATGCAGGGGACTTTCTGTTGGCTGTTCCCAACTCCAGTCTTGGCACACGCCTCAACCCACAGACCATCCACATCGGTGTTGCCCTTCGGCTTGCCACCCCTATTCTCGCCGAACACAGGTGTATTTGTGGCAGTGAAACAGCAGACTGATTCAGGTACCATGGTCTTGTGTGCCGTAAACCCGAGGGAACGATTACAAGACATGAAGAGGTTAATAACATTATCAAGAGGAGCCTCACAACAGCCGGATGCCCAGCAGTAAGGGAGCCACCCCAGCTATGCAGATCAGATGGCAGCCAGAAGAGTCCAGATGGTATCACCCTTCAAGCCTGAACAGATGGGAATCGGGTGGTGTGGGACTATACATGTGCATCTACCTTGGCTGATACCTATCTTCAATACACCAGGGAGGAAGGAGGGGCAGCTGCCAGCTTCAGGGAGTCCCAAAAGTCTAGAAAATATGGAGAACTTGCCCATCATTATATGTTTGTTCCCATAGGTTGAGAGACCCTTGGCTCATGGGAAAAGAATGCATCTAAATTCCTTAAGGAGCTGGGAAAAAGACTCATCAGGGTAACTAGGGATCCCAGGGCAGCTAGTTTTCTGTTCCAGCGGCTCAGTGCGGCTGTTCAAAGGGATAATGCCTGCTGTATTTTGGGCACACGCCCCAGCTCTGAGGAGCTGGATGAGATTTTCGCCCTATAATCGGTGATACACATGTAACATGTACAGTATATGCCTCCTTTGTATCAACAATGTATCTCTTAAATCTTCTGTACCATATTATGTAATATATATATATATATAATATATATATATATATATATATATATATATATATATATATATATATATATATATATATATATATATATATATATATATATATATATATATATATATATATATATATATATATATATATATATATATATATATGTGTCGTGCCGAATACGCAGAACTTGCGATCTTGGCTTAAATAGCAACTGCTCATCTTGCCATATAGGACAAGTGAAAATTTGTATATGCAAAAATTTTGCCAAAATCATTCTGAACCTGACGAAAAAAATATATTTCACTATGTTTGTTTAGAATTAAATTATTGTAAGCAAATCTAAAGTATATTTAGTTAGGTTAGGTTAAAATAAATTGCGCTTGTTATAATAAGGTTAGGTAAGTTTTCTAAGATTCTTTTGGAGCAAAATTAAAAATTTGCACATTGACAATAATGAAAAAAATATATCTTTAAACGTATAAGAGAAAATTTTAGAAAGGACTTAATTTTAAATGAGTTCTTGCTCATTGGTAGACAGCAACCACCCAGGGAAGTACTACCGTCCTGCCAGATGACTGTGAAACAGAAACCTGTAACTGTTTTACATGATGGTAGGATTGCTGGTGTCTTTTTCTGTCTCATAAACGCGCTAGATAACAGCGATATCTTGCTACTCCAACTTACACTTTGGTCACACTTCACAGACACGCACATGCATATATATATATATATATATATATATATATATATATATATATATATATATATATATATATATATATATATATATATATATATATATATATATATATATATATATATATATATATATATATATATATATATATATATATATATATATATACATACATCTAGGTTTTTCTCTTTTTTCTAAATAGCTCTTGTTCTTCTTTATTTCTTCTGTTGTCCATAGGGAAGTGGAAAAGAATCTTTCCTCCGTTAGCCATGCGTGTCGTATGAGGCGACTAAAATGCCGGGAGCAATGGGCTAGTAACCCCTTCTCCTGTATACATTTACTAAAAAGGAGAAGAAGAAAAACTTTGTAAGACTGGGATGCTTGAATGTGCGTGGATGCATTGCGGATGACAAGAAACAGATGACTGCTGATGTTATGAATGAAAAGAAGTTGGATGTCCCGGCCCTAAGCGAAACAAAGCTGAAGGGGGTAGGGGACTTTCGGTGGGGGCAAATAAATGGAATTAAATCTGGAGTATCTGAGAGAGTTAGAGCTAAGGAAGGAGTAGCAATAATGTTGAAGGATCAGTTATAGAAGGAGAAAAGAGAATATGAATGTGTAAATTCAAGGATAATGTGGATTAAAGTAAAGGTTGGATGCGAAAAGTGGGTCATAATAAGCGTGTATGCACCTGGAGAAGAGAGGATTGTAGAGGAGAGAGAGATTTTAGGAGATGTTAAGTGAATGTATAGGAACCTTTGAACCAAGTGAGAGAGTAATTGTGGTAGGGAATCTGAATGCTAAAGTAGGAGAAACTTTTAGAGAGGGTGTGGTAGGTAAGTTTGGGGTGCCAGGTGTAAATGATAATGGGAGCCCTTTGATTGAACTTTGTATGGAAAGGGGTTTAGTTATAGGTAATACATATTTTAAGAAAAAGAGGATAAATAAGTATACAAGATATGATGTAGGGCGAAATGACAGTAGTTTGTTGGATTATATATTGGTAGATAAAAGACTGTTGAGTAGATTGCAGGATGTACATGTATATTATAGAGGGGCCACAGATATATCAGATCACTTTTTAGTTGTATCTACACTGAGAGTAAAAGGTGGGATACAAGGAGAATAGAAGCATCAGGGAAGAGAGAGGTGAAGGTTTATAAACTAAAAGAGGAGGCAGTTAGGGTAAGATATAAACAGCTATTGGAGGATAGATGGGCTAATGAGAGCATAGGCACTGGGGTCGAAGAGGTATGGGGTAGGTTTAAAAATGTAGTGTTAGAGTGTTCAGCAGAAGTTTGTGGTTACAGGAAAGTGGGTGTGGGAGGGAAGAGGAGCGATTGGTGGAATGATGATGTAAAGAGAGTAGTAAGGGAGAAAAGGTTAGCATATGAGAAGTTTTTACAAAGTAGAAGTGATGCAAGGAGGGAAGAGTATATGGAGAAAAAGAGAGAGGTTAAGAGAGTGGTGAAGCAATGTAAAAAGAGAGCAAATGAGAGAGTGGGTGAGATGTGAAGCATGGGTGATGAATGTTGCAGCGAGGAGAAGGCTGGAGGCAGTGGACATGTCATGTCTGAGGGCAATGTGTGGTGTGAATATAATGCAGAGAATTCGTAGTTTGGAAGTTAGGAGAAGGTGCGGGATTACCGAATCTGTTGTCCAGAGGGCTGAGGAAGGGTTGTTGAGGTGGTTCGGATATGTAGAGAGAATGGAGAAAAACAGAAGACTTCAGGAGTGTATCAGTCTGTAGTGGAAGGAAGGCGGGGTAGGGGTCGGCCTAGGAAAGGTTGGAGGGAGGGGGTAAAGGAGGTTTTGTGTGCGAGGGGCTTAGACTTCCAGCGGGCATGCGTGAGCATGTTTGATAGGAGTGAATAGAGACAAAATGTTTTTAATACTTGATGTGCTGTTGGAGTGTGAGCAAAGTAACATTTATGAAGGGATTCAGGGAAACCGGCAGGCCGGACTTGAGTCCTGGAGATGGGAAGTACAGTGCCTGCATTCTGAGGGAGGGGTGTTAATGTTGCAGATTAAAAACTGCACTGTAAAGCACCCTTCTGGCAAGACAGTGATAGAGTGAATGATGGTGAAAGTTTTTCTTTTTCGGGGCACCCTGCCTTTTTGGGAATCGGCCAGTGTGTTAATAATAATAATAATAATAATAATAATAATAATAATAATAATAATAATAATAATAATAATAATAATAGTGTTCTCTTTCTTATGAGTCGCGCATCAGGTGTTGCTTTCTTGTGGGATGTGATAGTGAGGTGTGGTCAAGACCCTTTATATGCCTTCCTCTGATGCATTGCTTTTACTGTTCCTTGATAATGGGATTAGTCACGAAAGCGCTTGGAATTTCTCTATTCTTTCACAGTGGTTGTTTTGCATATTCAGAAATCACCTGTTTACTGTGATCTTATTGCATATATATATATATATATATATATATATATATATATATATATATATATATATATATATATATATATATATATATATATATATATATATATATATATATATATATATATATATATATATATATATATATATATATATGTATATATATATATGTATATATATATATATATATATATATATATATATATATATATATATATATATATATATATATATATATATATATATATATATATACATATATATATATATATATATATATATATATATATATATATATATATATATATATATATATATATATATATATATATATATATATATATATATGTATATATATATGTATGTATATATATATATATATATATATATATATATATATATATATATATATATATATATATATATATATATATATGTATATATATATATACATATATATATATATATATATATATATATATATATATATATATATATATATATATATATATATATATATATATGTGTGTGTGTGTGTGTGTGTGTGTGTGTGTGTGTGTGTGTGTGTGTGTATGCAATAAGATCACAGTAAACAGGTGATTTCAGAATATGCAAAACAACCACTGTGAAAGAATAGAGAAATTCCAAGCGCTTTCGTGACTAATCACATTATCAAGGAACAGTAAAAGCAATGCATCAGAGGAAGGCATATAAAGGGTCTTGACCACACCTCACTATCACATCCCAAAAGAAAGCAACACCTGACGCGCGACTCATAAGAAAGAGAACACTGCAGTAGGCCCGTTGGCCCAACTAGACAGGTCCTTCACACAACCCACAAACAAACTATTCTACCCAAGAATTAAGATTTTAAAATTTATTATTTGTCCAATGTATTATTAAATTCTTCCCAAATTCTATTAATTATAAATGGATCTAATTTATATAAACCAAAGGAAATATTCATATTATTGTCAAAATTGATTTTTATGAAACAAGATTCAATTATATTCCTGTCCACCATGGACTTGCTTGATACAACTTTCTCAACTTTTTGAAAATCAATTGGATGGTTAAAATCTCTCACATGAATAAATAAAGCACTGGAATCTTGTCCAGTTCTAATTCTATATTTTTGTTGTATTAATCTTAGTTCGAGACTTTTACCAGTTTGACCGTAATAAACTTGAACGCAAATTTTACAAGGAATCTTATAGACACATCCGTCAGCATTTTGGGGGGGATTTCTTTATCAAAAGTTTTTTTACTGTATCAAGATTTTTAAATACAACTTTGATATTAAAAGTCTTTAGAAGAGAAGGCATATCAACCAAGTTTTCATGGTAAGGGAGAACCAACATATTTTTAGTTGAATAAGGCTGGTTGTCGCATTTTGGATTGTAAAAAGTATTTCTAGTAATTTTAAAAGATTTATCAATTACGTTTCTTGGGTATTTCAAATCATTAGCTATTTCATAAATTTTGGATACGTATTTGCAGTCCAGAGCTCAAAGATGAGGAAATATCCAACTAGAGATTTTAACAATGCAAGGAATTCGCAAGAGCAGGTGAAATATACACAAACACTGATCTCTGGCCGAAGGAGACTCGAACCTACGAACCTTGGAACTAGGTACGCAGTTCTTTACCATTCTCACCACACTGGACCAATACCTTGCTGTAAACCTTCTCCCTGAAAGCTGGCTGCCTTGGATCAACGTCTAGCGCAAGCTGGGCGCCAAGGTATGGGCCCAGTGTGGTGAGAATGGTAAAGCACTGCGTACCTTGTTCCAAGGTTCGTAGGTTCGAGTCTCCTTCGGCCCGATATCAGTGTTTGTGTATATTTCGCCTGCTCTTGCGAATTCCATGCACACACACACACACACACATATATATATATATATATATATATATATATATATATATATATATATATATCAATGAGATCACTGAACAAGTGACTTAATTCATTTACCAAACTGCGGCAGGCCAGGACTCGACCCTACGTGCGTTGTACCGCCTCGTAATCGTAAGACAACACTACGTACTCATCACCTTTACCATTCAGCCATCGATCTTACAAGAACCAAGCACACAGCACAAAGCTATGTTTTACCTTAATCCGAGCACACTCGTGGCAGTGGTATCTCAAGGATTAATTTCAGCCTCCACCTGTCTGAATACCTGCCTCAACAAGCAATCTATATAGCAATGACATCTCGAAACAAGTGATTTAACTTGTTGAGGCGGGTATTCAAACAGGAGGCTGAAATTAGCCCTTGAAATGCCACTGCCAAGAGTGTCCTCGGACCAAGGTAAAACACATAGCTTTGTGCTGTGTACTTGGTTCTTGTAGGATCGGCGGCTGAGTGGTAAAGGTGATGCGTATGTTGTGCTGTCTCACGAGGCGGTACAACGTTCGTAGGGTCGAGTCCTGGCCTCCCGCAGTTTGGTATATATATATATATATATATATATATATATATATATATATATATATATATATATATATATATATATATATATATATATATGTCGTGCCGAATAGGCAGAACTTGCGATCTTGGCTTAAATAGCAACGTTCATCTTGCCATATAGGACAAGTGAAAATTTGTGTATGCAATAATTTCGCCAAAATCATTCTGAACCTAACGAAAAAAATATATTTCACTGTGTTTGTTTAGTATTAAATTATTGTAAACAAATCTAAAATATATTTAGTTGGGTTAGGCTAAAATAAATTGTTCTTGTTATAATAAGGTTAGGTAAGATTTCTAAGATTCTTTTGGAGCAAAATTAATTTTTTTTACATTAACATTAATGAAAAAAATATATCTTTAAAAGTATAAGAGAAAATTTTAGAAAAGACTTAATTTTAAATGAGTTCTTGCTAATTGACCAGTTTTACATATTCGGCACGACATATATATATATATATATATATATATATATATATATATATATATATATATATATATATATATATATATATATATATATATATATATATATATATATATATATGCAAGGAATTCGTGAGAGCAGGCGAAATATACACAAACATTGATCTCTGGCTGAAGGAGACTCGAACCTACGAACCTTCAGTGTTTGTGAATATTTCGCCTGCTCTCGCGAATTCCTTGCATTGTTAAAATCTCTAGTAAGGCTGATGGATGCAGGGGATGAGATGAAAAGCTGTAAGCCTTCTCCCTGAAATCTGGCTGCCTTGGATCAAAGTCTAGTGCAAGCTGGAGTCCAAGGTATTGGTCCAGTGTGGTGAGTCTGGAATAGCACTGCATACCTTGTTCCAAGGTTCCTAGGTTCGAGTCTCCTTCAGCCAGAGATCAGTGTTTATATATATATATATATATATATATATATATATATATATATATATATATATATATATATATATATATATATATATATATATATATATATATATATATATATATATATATTAATAGAATTTGGGAAGAATATAATAATACATTGGACAAATAATAAATTTTAAAATTCTTAATTCTTGGGTAGAATAGTTTGTTGGTGGGTTGTGTGAAGGACCTGTCTAGTTGGGCCAGCGGGCCTGCGCAGTGTTCTCTTTCTTATGAGTCGCGCGTCAGTGTTGCTTTGTTGTGGGATGTGATAGTGAGGTGTGGGCTAGACCCTTTATATGCCTTCCTTTTATGCATTACTTTCGTTGTTCCTTGATAATGTGAGTAGTCACGAAAGCTCTTGGAATTTCTCTATTCTTTCACAGTGGTTGTTTTGCATATTCTGAAATCGCCTGTTTACTGTGATCTTATTGCATATCTATATATATATATATATATATATATATATATATATATATATATATATATATATATATATATATATATATATATATATATATATATATCATGAGTGTGTGTATGAGAGAGTATACACTAAGTTTAGTTTTATTTCTTATACTGGATACAGTATTCATGTTGTTATTATACATGTGAATTGTAGCCTTGCTGACCCATGTGCATCCGACAGGCTTTGAAACTAACACACTTAGTAAGAAAGCTTCGTTACCCTCTTCAGAATCTGTTCTTGACACCAAGTTGGGAGCTGTAAGTTGCAGCCTCTGGGTTATGAGCTAATTTAGTTTACCTTATGATATTACTGACGATAATGATTCGTAATGGAATTTTTAACTCGTCGATGAACTCTTCAAAATTACTACTGATAAAATGCAGTTGTTTCGGAAGGCTGTGTTGTAGATGCTCACAGATGTATATCTACTTTTTTGGTAATAGAGTTGTGGATGAGTGGAACAAACTCCCAAGTACCGTTATAGAGGCCAGAACGTTGTGTAGCTTTAAAAATAGGTTGGATAAATACATGAGTAGATGTGGGTGGGTGTGAGTTGGACCTGATAGCTTGTGCTAACAGGTCGGTTGCCGTGTTCCTCCCTTAAGTCAATGTGACCTGACCTGACTAGGTTGGGTGCATTGGCTTAAGCCGGTAGGGACTTGGACCTGCCTCGCATGGGCCAGTAGGCCTTCTGCAGTGTTCCTTCGTTCTTATGTTCTTATGTTCTTATATATGAGACCAATATTTGGGTATCTTTGTTTTGGAAACATTTCGCCAGCCAATGGCTTCTTCAGTCCAGTACAGAAAACGACGGAAGATAAGAAGTTTGAGGAATTCAGTCTAGAGTCGATGTGTTCATTCCCAAGAGTACCTGTCTTCCCTTAGATGCAATGAAAGACAGATATTTTCTAATAGCACGGAACTCTCTGAAATTGACTCTAGACATGGCATAAAAATAAAACGAACGATGTAAAATGAGAATAGATACATAAGTACACTTCAACACATTTATTAAAAAAAACATTTCGCCACGAATGGCTGAAAAAGCTGCTCGTGTTGAGACCGACGTTTTGTCGCAGTCACCATTCCATTTACTTTCTAAATACTGATATGTTTATGGAGAACCTCCACACAGACTGTATAGACGTATGGGAACAGACATTTGAGATCTCTGATCTTATCAGACTAAATATAAAGGCCAGAAGAGTCTATACCACCTAATGCAGGAGATTGTTGATATTGTTAACTCAAGTGTGAACACTGAACTCACAAGTTTAATTGACCTTAGGATTGGTAAAGGAGGTAAAGGCAAGAGAGAGAATAGACTGGGAAGTGCTGGGGATTGATGAAGGTGGGGGGATAAAGAAGTCCAATCAAACAGGGCTTGTCAGTTTTGTGATGATGTGCATTTTGTTCTGACGTCAGTTTTGTGATGCTGTGCATTTTGTTCTGACGTCAGTTTTGTGATGCTGTGCATTTTGTTCTGACGTCAGTTTTGTGATGCTGTGCATTTTGTTACGACTTGTGGTTTGCAAATGGAAACTTCTCGCTATAGTTAGAATGGATAAAGACACAAAGGCAGTATAACGTAATCTTTCACGAACAACGTTTCGCCAACGTAATGGGCTTCAAGTCAAGTCAGAATTGTTTGAGACTTGATAAAATACACGGTGTGGGCGAACCGGTGTCAGTATAGAGTCGGATTATACCGAGAGAGTAACAATACAAGAAAAACCTGTAACACTCATCACTATGTGACTAAAAAACTCCCTTTATTAAAACCCACCAGAGTGGTCAGGCCGCTTAACATTTCTTACCCTTCTCTTCCTGTCTACCAACAAACTTTTTATGCTGTTCCATCCCGCTTCATTCCTTACTCTCCTTATTCTTGCCATAAGCATCAAGACAACGGCAATAGTATTACAGGCGTAATGCTAACAAGTACTGTACAGGCTTCGAAGTGCCATTCCCGCTGACATGAACCTCAGGTATGACTCTCTCAAATTGTAGGCAACTGGGAGTGTCTCGCAATGCTGCCCTCCAAGACCTGTTACTAATATGAGGAAGAGACCACGAACAAATGAAACAATAGTTTTGTTATTAAAAATAAATAAGTATTTATAGCAGCTACACCCCAATGGGTGATTAAGCTAAGAGTTGAACAGAACTGTGTAAGTATAAGCATAGCAATGTTTGTTAAGTTAGGCAAGGTTTGTCACGAAACAGGACAATTGTTTCCTGACGATGGTCTTAACTTTATGATGACCAACCACTGGAGCGTTTGTCATCTGACCGAGGCCTTCCGCTGGCTAACCGGTCCACCCCTTTAAAATTATAGTTACTCTATTACTATTTCCCAGGACCATCTAATTTAGGAACTAGGTACAAGTTACAGAAACCTTAACATCTCAAGAGTTATTTACAAATCATGTAAAATATTACATATTCACATCATCTAGGGGAGCATTATTAATTGAAATAATATTATATCTATGGTAATATAAAAGCGTGAACATGAATAACTGTTGTCATGATTATACAGTGGAACCTCTGGTCACGAACGTTTCCGAACACAAACAACTCGGTTCGCGACCAAAAAATTCGCCCAATTTTTGCATCTGGTCACGAACACAAAATCGTGTACCGAACAAACACAGCCGCGCCAATTTTCACATTCTTGTCATTTTTTTTTTTTTTTGCACGCGCCAGTTTTCCCCCACTTCCTGTAATTACGACCGTGATAAATTCGGATTAGCAATGTTTTATCAGCAGGTAGTGCCGAAACAGCTTCTTGCACTGCCAGTACCCGGCTACGGCTTGCCATATATGATTTTTGGTAAATGTTTTTTTCTCAGTTGTTTCTTGGGCTATCGTATTGAAACTTCGGAAATATATGGTGGAAAGATGCTTCTTAAAGTTCACCAAAAATGAAAAAATCGGACAATAAATAACGGAGTTCACTGATCAGCCATTAGACGCACCTTGTAACTATTAGGACTCGTGCAATGTTAGTTTTCTCTGTTGTTCAAGGTTTTCCCAGTGTTATTCAAAGTTTTTACATTGTGTGTGTGTGTGTGTGTGTGTGTGTGTGTGTGTGTGTGTGTGTGTGTGTGTGTGTGTGTGTGTGTGTGTGTGTGTGTGTGTGTGTGTGTGTGTGTGCGCGCTCGCGTTGACATGGTGTCACCATTAGTATTATTGTATTGATAGTTATACATTTATTGAGAAGGGACTTGGACTTGCCTCGCATGGGCCAGTAGGCTTGCTGCAGTGTTCCTTCTTCCTTATGCTCTTATGAACATGATAGTGAAATGCAGCAATGAAATCCACGGAAATTGTAGTAAAGTTGTAGTCAATCAACGGCTTGAAACGGCAGTAGACGCAGAAATTATGCAACTTATGCATTGCTAACACGTCAGAGAACATGCACATGTCAACTATCGCACCAAAACACAACAGTGACTTTTTCATAACTTTAAATATACATAAAAAAAAGTAATAAGAATAGCCCTAACACATAATGCATAGTTATTTATTCCATTTTCTGGAACATTCGAAAAGTTCATTCTTTAAATAGTTCAGAATTAACGTGTATTGATAGTGTATGTGAACACAAATGCAAACACAAGTGTCTTATCTCTGGGTATATATACCAGATTATCTGGAAGGAACATAATGAGCAATCTTACGTTAGAATTCTGTTGTTCACTTTATTTCCATATTTGATCCCATGTCTTGCTGATTCATGAAGTTCTCACACTTTGAAATTTATGTTGTAAACCTGCTCATTATTTAATACTTAGTAAAATCATGTTCAATAATAATCCACATGGAGACAGAAACTAAGGAGATTAATTACTCTGTGTATTTCGAACTCCTTCTGGGATCCTCTAAAGCAGATACGCAAGTGGAAAGGAGAACATGAATATATCGCGTGAGAAGACAGGTCAAGGAGTGAAATGACAGGTCATGTAGGGAAGCGAAAAATTTGGATAGGAAGTTCCTTTGTGATATGTAATCTCTGATGTTGTGCTGGCTGTCTGTATTAGGTTGGGCGCTGGTATGTACTTCTTTAGGGCAAATTTTGAAATGATATCTGATTTCCTTTGTCCCTGAGAGATTCTGAAATTGGGAGTGGTAGCAATAATGGCGCATTCTAAGATTTTTGCGTTTGTAGTTGCAGTGTGATTTGTGTTTGATGGTGGCAGCTTCCCAATGAATATTGTGGGTGTTAAATTAGACACATGTGCAACTCTTGGGTATCTTTACTGACGAAACGTTTCGCCACACAGTGGCTTCATCAGTCCATACAAAGGATAAACTTGAAGAACAGGAGGAGAATGAGGTAATCAGTCCCCTAACCTTGAGTCTATGTGGTCAGTCCATCAATTCTATTCAAGATTGATGGACTGACCACATCGACTCAAGGTTGAGGGACTGATTACCTCATTCTCCTCCTGTTCTTCAAGTTTATCCTTTGTATGGACTGATGAAGCCACTGTGTGGCGAAACGTTTCGTGAATAAAGATACCCAAGAGTTGCACATGTGTCTAATTTAACAACATGTCGGTTCTCTGAACCATTCATCTACGAATATTGTGGGTGTTGACGCTGAGATGTTGAAAAATGGCCAAATTATACTGTGCATGCCCCAAGTGAAGAGCAGGGGCGCCACTGGAACACTAAGAGAAAGCACAATAAGTGTCCGGGGCCCAAATCTGTTCAACAGCCTCCCACCAGCCATAAGGGGCATTACCAATAGTCCACTGGTTGTCTTCAAGAGGGAGCCGGGCAGATACCTAAAGTCACTACCTGATCAGCCGGGCTGTGGTTCGTACGTTGGACTGCGTGCGGACAGTAGTAACAGCCTCGTTGATCAGGCCCTGATCCACCGGGAGGCCTGGTCGTGGACCGGTCCGCGGGGGCGTGGATCCCCGGAATGCCCTCCAGGTAGACTCCAGGCAGCAAGTAGATAGCGTATTGCCCTCTGGTGTTCCATAATCCTTGTAGATACCGTTCGGTCTGTCTGCCTGATGTAAACTTGGTTGCAGTCTTTACATTCTATCTGGTAGGCTGCTGTGTGCATCGCGTAGCTGTATGCTTGTGTTTCTTGAAAAAGAGAGTCCCCAGTTTGTTAGAACAGAAAGTGATTCTGTTGGTCACTTTGTTGAGACGACTGAACGTACCGTGGTGTTAGGGTACCATGAGTTGAGAGTTGCTGGATGGAGTTGAGTTTTTGTGAACCGAGATTTTGTAAAAGTTGATATTTACTTTCTTTTTTCCTTGTTTATTAACCAGTCACTGTATCGTAATTTAGAGAACTGTGTTCTGAGAATATCTTTTTCACGGTCCAACTTAGAGGGGCTGTACATCATGAGTGCACGTAAAACAAATATATTAACATTAGAAAAATTTGAAAGTACCCTGTTCACATGTTGCTCTTTTCTTCAATAAGAGGTTTTCGGGCCAAAAGACGTCGTAAAAACAGTAAAAGCTATAAATGTTAAAAATACCAAATGATATAATAGAAAGCTGTCTCTGGAGCAGCTGTCTTGATACACCGTGATACAAGACTGATAGTTTTTTTTCACTCCTCTAGTGAGGGTCTCGATCTAATAACAATATTTTTCAGACATTCAATATCCTCCAGTAAATCTGTGAGACTAACTCCAGTAAATATCAACAGTTTTAATTTCGTGTTTACTAACATTCTCTGGAGATGTGACCAGGACAAAATATATATAACTACAATCCTGATTCATCTAAAAATAGTACGTACGTAACGAATCATAATCACTGTATTCTTGAATAAACCCTCGAGGGCTATATAAGGCCGGAGAAGTAGGAGGAAATCAGGTTTAATCAATAGGAGAGAAATTGTTCTAATTTCTTGGATGAAAAGCACTTCGCAAGAGGCACGCCTATCATCGTTGAAAATTAACTTGGAGACACAGTTGATACGAGGGTGATGTACATATATAAATTACGGCTTTAAAGTAATGGCTTGTTGCTGTGGTGTATTATGTACTCCAAGTAAAGACTTTCTATCTATCTATCTATCTATTTATAAACACACACACAAATATATATATATATATATATATATATATATATATATATATATATATATATATATATATATATATATATATCTGGCTGAAGGAGACTCGAACCTACGAACCTTGGAACAAGGTACACAGTGCTATACCATTCTCACCTCACTGAACCAATACCTTGGCGTTCAGCTTGCGCTAGACGTTAACCCAAGGCAGCCAGCTTTAAGGGAGAAGGCTTACAGCTTTTCATCTCATCCCCTGCATGCATCAGCCTTACACAATGCAAGGAATTCGCGAGAGCATGCGAAATGTACACAAACACTGATCTCTGGCTGAAGGAGACTCGATCC
Organism: Cherax quadricarinatus; assembly: GCF_038502225.1. Lineage (NCBI taxonomy): Eukaryota > Metazoa > Arthropoda > Malacostraca > Decapoda > Parastacidae > Cherax > Cherax quadricarinatus. The sequence continues at coordinate 30,479,081 of NC_091293.1, read as the reverse complement.
TACGAACCTTAGGACAAGGTACGCAGTGCTTTACCAATCTACCCACACTGGACAATACCTTGGCGTGTAGCATGAGCTACACGTTTGATCCAAGGCAGCCAGCTTTCAGGGAGAAGGCTTACAGCTTTTCATCTCATCCCCTGCATGCATCAGCCTTACTAGAGATTTTAACAATGCAAGGAATTCGCAAGAGCAGGTGAAATATACACAAACACTGATCTCTGACTGAAGGAGACTCGAACCTACGAACCTTGGAACAAGGTACGCAGTGCTATACCATTCTCACCACACTGGACCAATATCTTGGCGTCCAGCTTGCGCTAGACGTTAATCCAAGGCAGCCAGCTTTCAGGGAGAAGGCTTACAGTTTTGTGCATATTACAGTGTTTGTGTATATTTCGCCTGCTCTTGCGAATTCCTTGCATTGTTAAAATCTCTAGTAAGGCTGATGCATGCAGGGGATGAGATGAAAAGCTGTAAGACTTCTCCCTGAAAGCTGGATGCCTTGGATTAACGTTTTGCGCAAGCTGGACGCCAAGGTATTGGTCCAGTGTGGTGAGAATGGTGTAGCACTGCGTACCTTGTTCCAAGGTTCGTAGGTTCGAGTCTCCTTCAGCCAGAGATCAGTGTTTGTGTATATTTCGCCTGGTCTTGCAAATTCCTTGCATATTTATATATACATATATTTGTTTTTTTATTTTTTATCATCACACTGGCCGATTCCCACCGAGGCAGGGTGGCCCGAAAAAGAAAAACTTTCACCATCATTTACTCCATCACTATCTTGCCAGAAGGGTGCTTTACACTACAGTTTTTAAACTGCAACATTAACACCCCTCCTTCAGAGTGCAGGCACTGTACTTCCCATCTCCAGGACTCAAGTCTGGCCTGCCGGTTTCCCTGAACCCCTTCATAAATGTTACTTTGCTCACACTCCAATAGAACGTCAAGTATTAAAAACCATTCGTCTCCATTCACTCCTATCAAACACGCTCACACACGCCTGCTGGAACTCCAAGCCCCTCGCACACAAAACCTCCTTTACCCCCTCCCTCCAACCTTTCCTAGGCCGACCCCTACCCCGCCTTCCTTCCACTACAGACTGATACACTCTTGAAGTCACTCTGTTTCGCTCCATTCTCTCTACATGTCCGAACCACCTCAACAACCCTTCCTCAGCCCTCTGGACAACAGTTTTGGTAATCCCCCACCTCCTCCTAACTTCCAAACTACGAATTCTCTGCATTATATTCACACCACACATTGCCCTCAGACATGACATCTCCACTGCCTCCAGCCTTCTCGCTGCAACATTCATCACCCATGCTTCACACCCATATAAGAGCGTTGGTAAAACTATACTCTCATACATTCCCCTCTTTGCCTCCAAGGACAAAGTTCTTTGTGTCCACAGACTCCTAAGTGCACCACTCACCCTTTTCCCCTCATCAATTCTATGATTCACCTCATCCTTCATTGACCCATCCGCTGACACGTCCACTCCCAAATATCTGAATACATTCACCTCCTCCATACTCTCTCCCTCCAAACTGATATCGAATCTTTCATCACCTAATCTTTTTATTATCCTCATAACCTTACTCTTTCCTGTATTCACTTTTAATTTTCTTCTTTTGCACACCCTACCAAATTCATCCACCAATCTCTGCAACTTCTCTTCAGAATCTCCCAAGAGCACAGTGTCATCAGCAAAGAGCAACTGTGACAACTCCCACTTTATGTGTGATTCTCTATCTTTTAACTCCGCGCCTCTTGTCAAGATCCTCGCATTTACTTCTCTTACAACCCCATCTATAAATATATTAAACAACCACGGTGACATCACACATCCTTGTCTAAGGCCTACTTTTACTGGGAAATAATTTCCCTCTTTCCTACATACTCTAACTTGAGCCTCATTATCCTCGTAAAAACTCTTCACTGCTTTCAGTAACCTACCTCCTACACAATACACCTGCAACACCTGCCGCATTGCCCCCCTATCCACCCTGTCATACGCCTTTTCCAAATCCATAAATGCCACAAAGACTTCTTTAGCCTTATCTAAATACTGTTCACTTATATGTTTCACTGTAAACACCTGGTCCACACACCCCCTACCTTTCCTAAAGCCTCCTTGTCCATCTGCTATCCTATTCTCCGTCTTACTCTTAATTCTTTCAATAATAACTCTACCATACTCTTTACCAGGTATACTCAACAGACTTATCCCCCTATAATTTTTGCACTCTCTTTTGTCCCCTTTGCCTTTATACAAAGGAACTATGCATGCTCTCTGCCAATCCCTAGGTACCTTACCCTCTTCCATACATTTATTAAATAATTGCACCAACCACTCCAAAACTATATCCCCACCTGCCTTTAACATTTCTATCTTTATCCCATCAATCCCGGCTGCCTTACCCCCTTTCATTTTACCTACTGCCTCACGAACTGCCCCCACACTCACAACTGGCTCTTCCTCACTCCTACAAGATGTTATTCCTCCTTGCCCTATACACGAAATCACAGCTTCCCTATCTTCATCAACATTTAACAATTCCTCAAAATATTCCCTCCATCTTCCCAATACCTCTAACTCTCCATTTAATAACTCTCCTCTCCTATTTTTAACTGACAAATCCATTTGTTCTCTAGGCTTCCTTAACTTGTTAATCTCACTCCAAAACTTTTTTCTTATTTTCAACAAAATTTGTTGATAACATATCACCCACTCTCTCATTTGCTCTCTTTTTACATACATACATACATATATATATATATATATATATATATATATATATATATATATATATATATATATATATATATATATATATATATATAGGTAGGTAGGTAGAAAGTATTTACAGCTTCTCTCGCCTTGTTTATGATAAAGAAAAATCACTTATGGGTTATTTACCCCTCAAGTTATTACCACAGAACTTGAATATAAAGACTTAGTAATCATTAATATTGGTGGTATTTTCACAAGAAATTGATAAAGCAGCAGGTTTCCTGCAGCTCCTGAGGATGTAAGGACTGGGAGGTCATCAGTGTTGATCCGAGGAAGTGGAGGACTGGCCCCCGTTCCTATACAGAAGAAGTGTCAAATAAACGCGGAAATTAGTTAACATTAAAATTAATTAATTTTAATATTAAAATTAATAGGAAAACGTTAAACCCGTAAGAGTCCCAAAGGAATCAGTGGGGAGTTTCAATTCCTAGAATCAAAAGCCCTTGAACGTTGCTGGTCGCACTCTCTGACCCCCTACAGGTTTTGTGTTTTTCGTGATGATAATTTAGGAATAAGGATAATATAAATAATAGTAACATTTCAATAATATAAATAAGAGTAACATATAATAATAAAAATACTGTATAAGAATAATAATAATGCAAATAATAATAATATAAAAATAATGACATTGAATAAAAACCATCAGTATCACGGTTCACAAAATTCGTAAACAATCCTGACTTTGAGAGAATAAACTTTAGACGACGTTCGGTTCGTGCAGGACCATTATCAAATCACAAATGAGCGAGAAAAAGCAGAGAAGACCCGAATATAGATCGGGGAAGAGAGAGGGAAGAGAAGGAAGCAGTAGTAGTAGTAAGAGTAGTTGTAACTTCACCAATACTTTGGTGAAACTGGCTGCTGACACCAGCAACGCTTTCATTTCAGTCATGTTAGATATTACAGTCCTCCTATAAACTAGTTCTCAGCTGTGAATCAAAGAATTCGTTTCGTTAAATCAGATCTTATTTTCAAGCATAATTAAAATGAATCTTAGTCCTGGTATTGTTTGTTTCTTTTAAAGACCATAACAAGACAAAGATCACGATTCCCAGGAAGATGACAGGGTGGGTATTGAGTACTTTCAAAACGAGGGAAATAATGCTGATGGTGACACTCTTCAAATCGCCAGTGCTCCCTCATTTAGAATATTGCTTAGTACTGACTGCCCTGTTCAAAGCAGGAGAAATATTAGCTGGAACAAATACAAAGATCGTTTACGGCTCACATTGAACCAGTAAAACACCTAAATTACTGGGAACTTATTCAGGTTTTGAACATGTACTCATTGGAGCAGAGGAGAGAGAGAGAGATACCTGATAATATATACCTGGAAAGTACTCGAGGGCCTGATACCCAATCTGCACACTGCCATAACAACATACTGGAGTAAGAGCTATGGGAGGAAGTGTAAAATAAACCCAGTGAGAAGTAGGGGTGCGGCGGGGACAATAAGGGAACACTGTATCAACATCCGGGGTCTCGAATTATTCAGCATCTTACAGAAAATATCAGAAACACGGCTGGAACAAGTGTAGAAACCTTCAAGAAGAAACTGGACAAGTATCTTCTCCAGGTGCCATATCAACCAGGCTGTGATGGATATGTGGGACAGCTGGCCTCCAGCATCAGTGACCTGGTTGACCAGGCAAGCACCAGACGAGCCTGGCCCATGGCCGGGCTCCGAGAGTAGCGAAACTCTCGAAACTCTTCAAAGGTATATCAAGGAGGCCGTATTTTTTTTTTTTTTACACACTGTTATGTTCTATAACATTCGGAATTCTCGTGCCTTGACCTCGCCTTCGCCTTCCCCCTCACCTTTTCTCTTAATATGTCTTCTGTATTCATTTTACTTTTCTTCTTTTCTGACTTATCCTTACTTCTTCTTCTTCCTGCTTCTTTGCGATCCCAAGGGGGACGTAAGTTAGATTGTGGAGATACCTGATTCTCCATCCCCATGAGATTTACGATACCCGTATTGCCATTACTACTACTGTCGTCATCATTACTACTAGTAGTACTGTTACTACAATTATTACTATTCTACTTATGTCTCTTTACCTCTTGAAAACCTGTCCTCTAGACTTTAATCTGCATTTTTTCGTTTGGTTATGTCTTGATAATGGTCCAGGATAGCCCGAAACGTCGCCTAAAGATTCCTCTCTAATTGCGAATTAATAATAATAATAATAATAATAATATATAATAATAGTAGTAGTAGTAATAATAATAATAATAGTAATAGTAATGATAATAATAATAATAATAATAATAATAATAATAATAATAATAATAATAATAATAATAATAATAATTAAATAATAATAATAAAAATAATTCTAACATATAGAAGCTTGACTTATATACAAAAAAATATCAACATGACACCAGCGACCAGCAGAATATTTCTGCATTTAAAATGCGAAAATTAAATAGCAGTTTAAGTGTAAATATGAAAGTTAAGACACATGTGCAACATCTGGATATCTTTATTGTAGACGTTTCGCCATCCAGTGGCTTTATCAATACAGATTCTAGGACATAATAGGAAGACAGTAGAACTATATACAAAAGATGAGGTAATCAGTCCCTCAGCCTTGGAGTTAGTGTTCACAGCATCGTGGTGGAGGAGAATCTGGAGCAAAGGCAAGAAGACTGGCGGATATATAGGCGTCAGTGGATAGGGACGGGCAGCAGACGAGGGCATAGTCACTGGTAGGCGGGATTCCCCAGTGGAAGTAGGTCCATCCCAAAGAGATGGGTTAGTTGCAGCAGCCGTGAAGAAGGTCTTGTAGATGGACCTACTTCCACTGGGGAATCCCGCCTACCAGTGACTATGCCCTCGTCTGCTGCCCGTCCCTATCCACTGACGCCTATATATCCGCCAGTCTTCTTGCCTTTGCTCCAGATTCTCCTCCACCACGATGCTGTCAACACTAACTCCAAGGCTGAGGGACTGATTACCTCATCTTTTGTATATAGTTCTACTGTCTTCCTATTATGTCCTAGAATCTGTATTGATAAAGCCACTGGATGGCGAAACGTCTACAATAAAGATATCCAGATGTTGCACATGTGTCTTTACTTTCATATTGTCGGTATTTTATACCTTTCTTGCATAAGTGTAAATAAATGAAAGCAACGTAGCGATGTCTTTCCCAAACTTGCAAAGCCAAACAGGGCTTAGTAAACCAAAAAAAAATATTTTCATTTATTTTCTCAGCAAAAATAAGAAGAGAAAGTGGTCAGTAGCAAAGACAAAATGTTACAAGAGGATTTAATAAGTCAGAAAAAAGAAATGAACTGTACTGTGGAATGGAAAAAGGATAGAACCATGAAAATGGAGTGCGGAGGAAATGTTGGTGGATATTCCCTGACTAGGAGGAGAGTCTGTGAGATGGAGAGAGATAGAAACAGAGAAAGACAGATAGATAGATAGAAAGCGAGAGATAGATTGGGAGGGGATTAAAAGGACAGTAGGGGATTTGAAAGTTTAAACCAAGCCTATCTGCTGAGAAGACTATCTGCTTCCAGCTTAATTAAGTACTTCCGTATATTATCTAGGTGTGTGATTCGGGAAGAAAAAAGCAGAAGGCTCTCTCACTACCCTCTACTTCCTCTGGCCACTACCAGCAAGAAAGCAGAGGAACAATGTCCCATACTCTATTCGAAAAATTGCATAGCATTTACAGTGGAGATGGAACTGTAGGGATATCGTTGGTTATAACTACCTCTACAAAATTAGTACTGTTTCTGTCTTAAACTACTTTTCTTACCCCACAGCCACTGGCAGATCTGTATCCGTGGTTCTACTTTGATAATCACCATCTCTGCTATGACTATGACTCTGTTATTTAGTTGTCAACGATCGTCCATTTACAGTCGCTGAACAAATATCAGGAATCTGTTGACTTCAGAATGCACCGTTAGTTAATATATGTTACAATCCACACGGGTTTAATGAGGTAGCAAGTGTTCTTGGCAGCGTCTCCCTCCTATCCTCTCTCCATACCGTCTTCTTTGTGGATAAATGGGCCCAAGTACTTGCACTTAGAATATCTTTACTTGATAAGTTTCTGGTATGAGACCAAATGAAACAAGTGAACGAGAAAACACAATATATAGAGTGGAGAAAGCATGACACTAGTGAAGATGAGGTGAAGGTGTCAGGTCATCGTCGCAGCAGAGCTCAACGTGCAAAAGCATCATATGTGCAAGGGCAATGGAAAAGGCTTACTTGCCAGCTCCTAGTTTTATGTTGCTAGAAGTAGTAATTAAGGATGTTTCATTACAGTGGCGTCTCGATTGCATACATTGTTTTCTCGGACCCATGTAGAAAAAATTCTGACTATTTCTCCAATACAGATCATATTGCATCCTCGTCATAGTATTATTTATACTATGATGAGGATGTTTCTTCCTGATGTGGGCTTTACGCGGATGCTGCTTCTTGAAAGGGTCTGTCTGGTATTGTTGGTTACTTTTCCTCCAGGTAAAATTAGGAATCTTGGTTTCTCGGTGGTAGCGTTGTTGAATGTGATGAGTATATTCATAGCTATGCTTCTGCAATGCTTTATAAAGTGGGATATACTGGAATTTTAAGAATTCGAGACTGGAGATATGAATAGGAACAACCCAGTGGCCACGTCTCTCACGGTGTGAGTGTCGCGATGTTAGCAAAAATGAGTAATATCACCTTTATTTGTTTGTTTTCTGTAGATTCTACAATGTCTTTGCTCGGTGAGCTGCATAGAAGAGCACTAAGAAGTTGGGCACGTCTTCCATCATAGACCTCACTAGGAAGAAAAATAATTATGACAAACCCACCAGTGAAGCAGACGTGCACATAATGCCATGCAGAGGGTGTAACAAGATATATGTAGGAAAAACAGGAAGGGATATTTTTGCACACGTCCGAGAACAGAAATACATGCAGTCGAGAAGACACCAAAAAGCATTGTGTCAAGCACAAATCTAAAGAACATAATAATATAAGAAAGAAGGAACACTGCAACAGGCCTACTGGCCCATGTGAGGCAGGTTCAATTCTCCTACCGGCTTAAGCTCACTAACCTAGTGACGTTAAGCTCATTGACCGTCTGACCTCACTGACCTAGTGAGTTGTTGTTGTTGTAGGTTTGCCCGTACTTCCGGCCCGGGTCTTCTCCAGATGGCGACCCGGCGGTGGCCTCCCGGGCGGGGGGTGTCGTTCATCTTCTTTCTTCTGTATTCTTTCTTGGGGCCCTCCGGTTGGAGGGTGACTTCTTCTTCTGTCTTGCGGTGACTCCCCAAGTGGGAAGTGTCTTCTCGTTCAGCATCTTCAGCAGCATAGGAGGGCGGAGGCAGCAATTACAGGGTTCGTTTTGGAGCCACACCCCAGCTTTAGCAGGCAGCAAAGTGCTGGGGAAACTTGTCTTCACGGTGACTGATCATTGACAGTCCTGCTAAGTGAGGGTACCGTCTTCGACAGCCCCATTCTGGAGAGTCCTGAATTTCTTCCTTGTGGTGTAGTCGAGTGTCACAAAGCGGTGACTTTTTGAGAGTAGGTTGATCAGGGATTCAGTGGTGAATGATCGAGTTGAGTCGCAGGTGAACTTGAATGTCTCATTGTGGAGGCGTTGAATAATTTCTGGAGTGTACATTGCGTTCTCATTCTGGTTGGTTGTGTAGAAGTATACACCAGGCAAAAACTGGACTTCTTGTGAAGGAGTGGCGGTAGTAAGTAGGGATGCATCCCAAGGCTCTTGTGTTTTAACCTTCTTTGCTGGTCGCTGTGACGATTGAGGTGAGGCGTCTGATTGGTCCGTTGTGACGGAGGTGGAAGCAGGTGCTGGTGGACTCTCATTGGTGGAATCGGTCGGCGTCTCAGTGGTCTCTGATCGGTCGGTCCATCTCTGTGTCGGGAGGAAGGTGTGGTAGCGGTGGAGCAGTGGTAATGTTGGCGACATTTGCAGTGGATTTTATGATCTTTATGGAAGGTGGAGATGCAGGGAATGTGAAACCAGTCATGTTGTTGAGCTTGAAGAGTTCGTTGATGGTGGTGTTGAAGGAACCAGGTTCAGCTACATTCTGCACATGAGCATACATGATGCAGTAAAGAATCTTGGTGGAGTCGCCAGCAAGAGCTGGCGAAGAAATGGTAGATGCAGCTTGCGTGGCTTGAAGAATCTTGATAGTATCTGCTTGAAGCTTGATAATAGCATCATATGTAGTCGCTTGTGCAGTGTTTTTTTTTTTTTTGTTGTTGTTGGAGTTGTTTCTTAAGTATATCTCGTCTGGTTGGGCACTTGGCAGCAAGAGTATGGTGATCATTCTTGCAGTTCAAGCATTTAAGTGGAGAGGCAGTAGTGCACGTCTTGAAGTCATGACCTTGGTCGCAGGAGGAGCAGAACTTCTTATCCTTGGCAGGGCAGTCTTTGGTGGTATGTAGGTATGAATAACAGTTGGAACACTGTGGAATTTGATGGAATTTTTCTGCTTCGATGAAGGATGGATTGATGTGGAAGTAGTGAATAGCCAGTCCCTCAGCGAGAGCTCTGGCTGCCATGTTGACGTCACTGAAGGTGACCTTCAGCATGGAGGAGGCATTGGGTATTTTAGTAATGAATTCCACCTTGGCCCAAGGGTTCTGTGCTTCAATGGATGACTTGATTTCTTCGGTAGCCTGGGCAGTGATGAGCCTGTCGAGTCTCTTAAGGAACACAGTTCTCCTGGCCCTCAGAGCTGGAGAAGTCAAGACAATAAATCCCTGATCTCGTAGAGTGGTTGTAGCAGTGGTGGTAATGAGTTTGTCAGCCTCGGTGTCGTCAGTACAGACAACTAAGGCCTCTTTGAGCGACAGAATCGCATTAAACTTGACTTGCAGTCTGCCACTAACGACAGCTGCAAGTTGGACGAGTCACTGACTGTCCCACTCTCTGGTTTGATCTTTACCCTGTTCGAGAAGTGCATCGTGAAGTGTGGTCTACGTCTGCTGTGAAGCAATGCTGTCGTGATATATCAGCTTAGTGATATGTACTTAGTGATATGTACTGACCTAGTGAGGTCAGACACGTCACTTAAAGCATCCGACCTAGTAGCACAAGCTAGTTAGGTCCAACTCACACCCACCCACACCCACTCATGTATTTATTCAACCTATTTTTAAAACTACACAACGTCTTAGCTTCCATGACAGTACTCGGGAGTTTATTCTACTCATCCACAACTCCATTACCAGAGGGACATATCATGCAATGGAACAAAACATAATTAAACTAGAGAGAATTCAACACTGATAGGCGCGACTATACTGAAGCATTCGTAATTATTACTCATACCATAAAACGAAGATCAGGCAAGTACACCATCTCAACTATCCTTGCACATGTGATGCTACTCCATGCTGAATCCTTACTGCCACTTGTCACTGCTTTTAAATAACATGACAACTTCATCTGATCTTCACCAGTGTTATGCTTTCCCCACTCTCTTGTATCTTCTGGAGTGAGTAATTAAGATCCAAGGACCAAACGTATCAAATAATGATAGTTAAAGTGTAAGAACCACTTGTGACTTTTCATCAATATTGTCGGTATTATAACTTTTACTTTCAGTCTTCTTTGGATGATGCACTTCTTCACGATTTGGTATTGTTTGTAAGCAAGTCACTTATTTAGCATTAAGTTTGTCTTCTATACTAAGTGCTTTTATTTTGCAGATATGCCTTGAATGGCGTACCTTGTTGAAGGCCTTCAGGAAATCTAGATAGACTACGTCTGATTAGACATTTTCATCCCACTACCTGCACACATAATTGAAAAATTCGAGTACGTTAATCAGGCACAATCTTTCGTTTGGGAATCAATGCTGGTTTCGGGTTATTACCTTGCTGTCTTACAGAAAATTAACCAGCTTGGCGCTACAAATAGTTAAGCTGATGGAACGATAGTTGAGGGTACAGGTCTTGTCAACCTGTTTAAATAAAGGGATAATGTTTCCAGTCTTTTTGGCACCTTATCTTCCACTGATCTGTTAAATATTACTGCTAGTGGGTAAACGATTTTGTTTCTACTTTCTATAATTACTCTAGGAGGACTGTCCGCTGGATTTATTAAAATTCAGTTTCTCCAAGTATTTTATTATATTTAGGCTACTAATTTCGTCAACACTCAGTTTATCGGTGTTAGGTTCTGAAAACAAATTTTACCGCATGGGGATGTTGGTGTTGTCATGTTTAACTGTAAGTAGGGACGTGATTACTGACTAGAAATGCCACATCCTTGATCGTTGTTATTCTCTCGTTATCAGTTGTTAAAGGTTCTAGCGTTGCTTTTACTTTGTTATCCTCCCCTCCCCAACGTATTTGAGGAATTGCTTTGGATTGCCTTAGATATTTTTGAAGATTCATCTTTGAAATTCTTGGTTAGCATTTCTGATCCTTCTCCTGCTTGGTCTCTGAAACCATATGATCTTCGAGGTTATAATCAGTATAAACTTCTATGACATACTGCGTTTTCTCAATGTTCTCAACAAGTTGTCTCGTTATTCAGCCTAGCGTGATTTTTTTTTCACTTTATATCTCTTGGTATTTTATCCTTGTCGATACTTACAATTTTTCTTTCAGATCTGCTCCACTTTTCTTCTACTTTAACTGCACTTAGTAGTTCGATTTACTTAACGTTACTAAGAACTCAGTGCATCCTATGAAAGCTAACTGCTCTGTAATTGTGAAGCATCAGAGGGAGAGAGAGAGAGAGAGAGAGAGAGAGAGAGAGAGAGAGAGAGAGAGAGAGAGAGAGAGAGAGAGAGAGAGAGAGAGAGAGAGAGAGAGAGAGAGAGAGAGAGAGAGAGAGAGAGAGAGAGAGAGAGAGAGAGAGGCTTGATATGTCTCTTCCTCATGGAAACCTTTAATGACTATCTCACCACGTCACTCACTTCACTCTCCTGAATATGAAGATGGATGGACCTGGTAATTCAGTGTGTGTGTGTGTGTGTGTGTGTGTGTGTGTGTGTGTGTGTGTGTGTGTGTGTGTGTGTGTGTGTGTGTGTGTGTGTGTGTGTGTGTGTGTGTGTGTGTGTGTGTGTGTGTGTGTGCGTGTGTGTGTGTGTGTATTTGTATTCACCTAATTGTACTCACCCAATTGTGGTTGCAGAGGTCGAGACCCAGCTCCTGGCCCAGCCTCTTCATTGATCGCTTCTAGGTCCTCTCTCTCTCTCTGCTTCCTGAGCTTTGTCATACCTCGTCTTAAAGCTATGATGGTTCCTGCCTCCACTACGTCACTTGCTAGGCTATTCCACTTCCTGACGACTCGATGACTGAAGAAATACTTCCTAACATCCCTGTGACTCGTCTGAGTCTTCAGCTTCCATTTGTGACCCCTTGTTTCTGTTTCCCCTCTCTGGAACATCCTCTCTCTGTCCACCTTATCCATTCCACGCAGTATTTTGTATATCGTTATCACGTCTCCCCTGACCCATATGTCCTCCAGTGTCGTCAGACCGATTTCCCTCAACTTTTCATCGTAGGACATTCCCCTGAGCTCTGGAACTAGCCTTGTTGCAACCCTTTGTACTTTCTCTAACTTCTTGACGTGCTTTACCATGTGTGAGTTCTAAACTGGTGCTGCATACTCCAGTATGGGCCTGACGTATACAGTGTACAGTGTCTCGAGCGATTCCTTATTATGGCATCGGAACGCTTTTCTTAGGTTTGGCAGGCGCCCATATGCTGCAGCAGTTATCTGGTTGATGTTTGCCTCCGGGGACGTACTCGGTGTTATGGTCACCCCAAGATCTTTGTCCTTGAGTGAGGTTTGCAGTTTTTGTCCACCTAGCCTATACTCTGTCTGCGGTCTTCTTTGCCCATCCCCAATCTTCATGACTTTGCATTTGGCAGGGTTGAATTCGAGAAGCCAGTTTCTGGACCACGTGTCCAGTCTGTCCAGGTCTCTTTGTAGTCCTGCCTGATTGTCATCCGATTTAATTTTTCTCATCAACTTCACATCATCTGCGAACAGGGACACTTCAGAGTCTATTCCTTCCATTATGTCATACTCATATATAAAAAACAGCACTGGTCCTAGAACTGACCCCTGTGGGACCCTGCTCGTCACAGGCGCCCACTGTGATACCTCTTCACGTGCCATGACTCGTTGTTGCCTCCCTGTCAAGTATTCTCTGATCCATTGCAGTGCCCTCCTTGTTATACGAGCCTGATCCTCCACTTCGTGTGTGTGTACTCACCTAGTTAAGGCTGCATGGGTCGAGTCCTAGTGTGTGTGTGTGTGTGTGTGTGTGTGTGTGTGTGTGTGTGTGTGTGTGTGTGTGTGTGTGTGTGTGTGTGTGTGTGTGTGTGTGTGTGTGTGTGTGTGTAGGGAGTGTGTGTGTGTGTGTGTGTGTGTGTGTGTTTGTGTGTGTGTGTGTGTGTGTGTACTCACCTAGTTGAGGTTGCATTGGTCGAGTCCTAGCTCCTGGCCCCGCCTCTTCACTGGTCGCTACTAGGTCACTCTCCCTGAACCGTGAGCTTTATCATACCTCTGCTTAAAGCTATGTATGGATCCTGCCTCCCCTACATCGCTTCCAAAGCTATTCCACTTCCTGACTACTCTGTGGCTGAGGAAATACTTCCTAACATCCCTGTGATTCAACTGTGTCTTCAACTTCCAACTGTGTCCCCTTGTTGCTGTGTCCCATCTTTGGAACATCATGTCTTTGTCCACCTTGTCAATTCCTCTCAGAATTTTGTATGTCGTTATTATGTCCCCCCTATCTCTCCTGTCCTCCAGTGTCGTCAGGTCGATTTCCCTTAACCTCTCCTCGTAGGACATACCTCTTAGCTGTGTGTGTGTGTGTGTGTGTGTGTGTGTGTACTCACCTATTTGTGGTTGCAGGGGTCGAGTCCTAGCTCCTGGCGTGTGTGTGTGTGTGTGTGTGTGTGTGTGTGTGTGTGTGTGTGTGTGTGTGTGTGTGTGTGTGTGTGTGTGTGTGTGTGTGTGTGTGTGTGTGTGTGTGTGTGTGTGTGTGTGTGTGCGTGTGTGTGTCTGTGTGTGTCTGTGTCTTCACTTACTTGCGCTCACGTAATTGTGGTTGCAGGAGTCGAGTTATAGCTTCTAGTCCTGCCTATTCACTGGTCGCTACTAGGTCACTTTTCCTGCTTCATAAGCTTTATGATACCTCTTCCTAAAGCTATGTACGGACCTTGCCTCCACTGCATCACTTCCCAGACTATTCCATTTCCTGACAACTCTGTGACTGTAGAAATACTTCCTAACATCCTTGTGATTCATCTGTGTCTTCAACTTCCAACTGTGTCCCCTTGTTGTTGTATCCCATCTCTGGAACATTCTGCCTCTGTCCACTTTGTCGATTCCTCTCAGTATCTTTATGTCGTTATCATATCCTTTCTATCTCTCCTGTCCTCCAGTGTCGTCAGGTCGATTTCCCTTAACCTCTCCACATAGAACATGCCCCATAGCTCCGGGACTAGTCTTGTTGCAAACTTTTGCACTTTCTCTAGATTCGTTATGTGCTTGGCTAGGTGTGGGTTTCAAACTGGTGCAGCATACTCCAATATAGGCCTAATGTATACAGTGTACAGGGTCCTGAACGATTAACATATGCTGCAGCAGTTATTTGATTGATGTGCTCCTCAGGAGATGTGCCTGGTGTTATACTCACCAGAAGATTCTGTCCCTTGAGTGACGTTTGTAGTCTCTGGCCCCCAAGACTGTACTCCGTATGCAGCCTTCTTTGCCCTTCCCCAATCTTCATGAGTTTGCTCTTGGTTGGGTTGAACTCCAGGAACCAGTTCCTGGACCAGTCCTGAAACTTGTCCAGATCGTTTTGCAGTTCTGCCAGGTCCTCGTCCGAATGAATTTTTCTTATCAGCTTCGTATCATTTGCCAACAGGGACACTTCTGAGTCTATTCCTTCCGTCATGTCGTTCACAAATACCAGAATCAGCAAGGGTCCTAGAACTGACCCCTGTGGAACCCCGCTCGTCACAGGCTCCCACACTGACACCTCGCCACGTACCATGACTCATTGTTTTCTTCCTGACAGGTATTCCCAGATCCATTGCAGTGCCTTCCCTGATATCCCTGCGTGATCCTCCAGCTTTTGCACTAATCTTTTGTGTGGAACTGTGTGAAACGCCTTCATACAGTCCAAGAAAATGCAATCTACCCACCCTTCTCTCACGTGTCTTACTGCTGTTACCCTGTCATAGAACTCCAATAGGTTTGTGGCACAAGATTTCTTGTTCCTGAAACCGAGCTGGCTGTCGTTGATTTGCTCATTCCTTTGTACGTGCTCCATCATTCTTCTCCTGATAATCTTCTCCATGACATTGCATACTATATGTGCCAGTGACACTGATTTGTAGTTTAATGCTTCGTGTCTGTGTCCTATTTTAAAAATTGGGACTACATTTGCTGTCTTCCATTCCTCACGTAGTTGCCCTGTTTCGATAGATGTGTTGAAGATTGTTGTTAGTGGTACACATAGCACCTCTGTTCCCTCTCTCAGGACCCATGGAGAGATGTTATCCGGCCCCATCGCCTTTGAGGGATCTAGCTCGCTTAGCAGCCTATTAACTTCTTCCTCGGTGGTATGTATTGAGTCCAACACTTGATGGTGTACTCCACCTCTCTGTCTTTCTGGAGTCTCTTTTGTCTCCTCCCTGAACACTTCTTTGAATCTCGTGTTGAGCTCCTCACATACTTCGCGGTCGTTTATTGCGATCTTCCCTCCTTCGTTCCTCAGCCTGATTACCTGGACATTGGCTGTTGTTCTCCTCCTGATGTGGCTGTGCAACAGCTTCAGGTCCGATTTGGCTTTTGCTGCTATGCCATTTTCGTTTTGTTACTGGGCCTCCCTTCTTACCTGTGCATATTCATTTGTGGCTCTACGACTGCTCTCCTTACTCTCCTCCGTGTTTTGCCTTCTGTACCTCTTCCATTCTCTAGCGCACTTGGTTTTGGCCTCTATACGCCTTCGAATGAACCTTGGGCTCATCCTGGCTTTCTCGTTATTTCTGTTACCCTTGGGTACAAACCTCTACTCAGCTTCCTTGCATAATGTTGCCACAGATTCCATCATCTCGTATACTGACTTCCCTGCCAGTTCTCTGAACCGCTGAACCCCGTGCAGGAAATTCCTCATGCCTGTGTAGTCCACTCTCTCGTAGTCTTGGCTTCATGCATCCTGCCCCTCCTGCTTCCATCTCCACTTGTAACTCTACTATGTTTTCAAAGCTTAGAACCATATGATCACAGGTCCCGAGGGGTCCTGTCTAGCTGGCTCATCCTCTCCTCTCTCTCTGGTAGTGTCCCTTACGTGTTGGTACAAGAGGTTTACCAGTACCACCTCCATCATCTTAGCCTTCCACATTTCTGGGCCCCCAAGTGGCTCCAGGTTCTCCTATTCGATTTCCTTGTGATTGAAATTACCCATAATTAACAGCTTTGCCATGCTCTAATGAGCCCTTCTGGCTACTTCATCCAGTGTGTCAACAATCGCTCTATCGCTCTCATCATACTCTTGCTTTGGCCTCCCGCTGTTCTGTGGAGGGTTATAAATCACTGTAATTACCACCTTGGGACCTCCAGACTGAAATGTTCTTATTATGTAATCTCTTGCTTCTCATTTGTCTCCTCTCTTCAGCTCATCAAAATCCCAACAGTTTTTGATGAGTATTGCCACTCCTCCACCCCTTCTGCTCCCTCTGTCTTTCCTCAGGATCTGATATCCCAATGGAATGATGGTATCTGTTATCATTTCTGTGAGCTTGGTTTCTGTGAGAGCTATGATGTCCGGTGATGCCTCTTTGACTCTTTCGTACCACTCCTCCCACTTATTCGTTATTCCATTAGTGTTGGTGTACCATGCTTTCAATTTCCTCTTCAACATTGTGTTCGTTGGTGTCTGTGAGGGGTGTAGGACCTGTCAGTGTGGGGTGGGGGATGTAAGTGTGGAATGTGGTTTGTGTTGGGATAGTGTGTTTGGTTGTGAGGTTCTGTGGGTGAGCCTGTGTGTGTTTGCTCTTTTTGCTCTGCCCTTCTCTGGTTGTCCTCTGTTGAATCTGCCTTTGTCTCTCTTCCTAGCCCCTTTATCTTCCGTGTCCTCTTCCTCAGCTGCTGTCGTTCTGTTCTTGTTCTGTCTCCGTCTAGGAACACCCTCTTGTATGTTAACGATTCCTTCAACCGTGATTTCTCTTGCAGGATCCTGTTTCACACCATTTCTGTCTTGAAAATCTTTTTGACAGGCCGATTTCTCCCCTTCAAGTACCCTCCTATTCTCTGAAAATTTACTAAGTCATGCCCTCGCCTATTTCTTTGATGATGTTTTCAATTTCCTGTTTTTCTTCTTGCAGTCTTTCATTGTGTGTCCTCCCTTGCTCTCGTAAAGCCCATGAATAATCACTGACTTCTCCCTCTCCTACTCCCATTGCCTTTCCCTCTGTGTCTGTGTCCCGTTTGTACATGGCTATTGTCTTCCTTATTTTTCCTTGTAACTCTTGGTGGCATGGTTGTGCCTCTGCATGGGACCTATCCCCTCTCCACATTCTCCCTCTCTCTTTACTACTATCCCTGCTCCCAACTGATCTTTCCCTGCTTGGAGAACTGATAGGGCCTTAGTGTAAGCCATGTCTCCTTCCTTCCCGTTCTGCTCCTCTTTCAAGTAGAGATGTACCTGCTTCAGACGCTGTCTCCTTTGGGCAATGACCCTGCAACTCGCTTCACCCTATTTACCTTATATGCTAAGGCCCGTATCCTGGATTCTGCG
>NC_091293.1:30411515-30456515 GCF_038502225.1 Cherax quadricarinatus | reverse complement strand
TCTGGAACATTCTATCTCTATCCATCTTGTCGATTCTTCTCAGTATTTTATATGTTGTTATCATATTCCTCCTATCTCTCCTTTCCTCCAGTGTCGTCAGGTCGATTTCTCTTAACCTCTCTTCGTAGGACATTACCCTTTGCTCTAGAACTAGTCTTGTTACAAACCTTTGCACTTTCTCTAATTTTGCTAGGCGCCCTAATGCTGCAGCAGTTATTCGGTTGATGTGTGCCTCAGGAGATGCGACCGGTGTTATACTCACTCCAGGATCCTTTTTCTTGAGTAAGGTTTGTGGTTTTTGGCCCTCTAGACTGTACTCCGTCTGCGGTCTTCTTTGCCCTTCCCCAATCTTCATGACTTTGGTCTTGGTGGGGTTGAACTCCAGAAGCCAGTTTCTGGACCAGGGCAGCAGCCTAGCCCAGATCCCTTTGTAGTTCTTCCTGGTCAACGTCTGACTGTATTCCTGGATCAAGCCTGAAACCTGTCCAGATCGTTTTGCAGTTCTGCCAGGTCCTCGTCCGAATGAATTTTTCTTATCAGCTTCACATCATCTGCAAACAGGGACATTTTTGAGTCTATTCCTTCCATCATGTCGTTCACAAATACCAGAATCAGCAAGGGTCCTAGAACTGACCCCTGTGGAACCCCGCTCGTCACAGGCTCCCACTCTAACACCTTGTCACGTACCATGACTCGCAGTTGTCTTCCTGACAGGTATTCCTTGAGCCATTGTAGTGCCTTCCCTGTTATCCCTGCCTGATCCTCCAGCTTTTGCACTAATCTCTTGTGCGGAATTGTTTCAAACGCCTTCTTACATTCCAAGAAAATGCAATCCACTCACTCTTCTCTTTCTAGTCTTACTGCTGTCACCCTGTCATAGAATTCCAGTAGGTTTGTAACACAGGATTTCCCGTCCCTATAGCCGTGCTGGTTGTTGTTGATAAGGTCATTTCTTTCTAGCTGCTCCACCACTTTCTTGATAATCTTCTCCATGACATTGCATACTATACATATCAGTGACACTGATTTGTAGTTTAATGCTTCGTGTCTGTGTCCTTTGATAACAACTGGGATTACAGTTTCTGCATTCCATACCTCAGGTAGTCACCCTGTTTCGATAGATGTGTTGAAGATTGTTGTTAGTGGTACACATTGCACCTCTGCTCCCTATCTCAGAACCAATGGAGAGATGTTATCCGGCCCCATCTACTTTGAGGTATCTAGCTCGCTAGGCAGCCTTTTCACCTCTTCTTCGGTTGTATTTATTGTGTCCAATACTTGATGGTGTACCCCACCTCTCCGTCTTTTTGGAGTTCCTTCTATCTCCTCAGTGAACACTTCTTCGAATCTCATGTTGAGCTCCTCATATACTTAGCGGTCATTTCTTGTGATCTCCCCTCCTTCCTTCCTCAGGCTGATTACCTGATCCTTGACTGTGGTTTTCCTCCTGATGTGTCTGTAGAACAGCTTCTGATCAGATTTGATTTCGACTCTATGTCATTTTCGTATTGTCGTTGGGCTTTCCTTCTTACAAGTGCATATTCATTTCTGGCACTACGACTTGTCTCCTTATTCTCCTGGATCCTTTGCCTTCTATACTTCTTCTATTCTCTAGCACACTTGTGTTTTGCCTCTCTACACGTAGTATGTTGGTAGACAGCAACCACCCATAGAGGTACTACCGTCCTGGAAGATGAGTGGGTAACGGAAACCTGTAATTCTTTTACAGAATAATATATTTTCATCCTGTCTCATAATCACGCAAGATAACAAGTACTTCTTGCTACTTCTGCTTACATTTAGGTCACACTATAAATTCACGTACATGTATACACACCCTTCTGAGCTCTCCTCAAATTTTGGTAATAGTTATTGCTGTTACTTATTTCCATTCTTTTACATGGGGAAGTGAAACAGAATCCTTCCTTCGTCAACCATGCGAGTTGTCAGAGGCGACTATAATGCCGGGTGCGAGGGGATAGTAGAGCCTTCTCCTGAATTAATAATGAATATAAAAAGAAAAACATTATAATGTTGAGATGCTTGATTGAACATGTATTTAAAAAATTAAATTAGAATATTAAAAATGATAATGCATTTAATGCATTTATATTAATAATAATAAAAATAACAACAACAACAACAATAATAATAATAATAATAATAATAATAATAATAATAATAATAATAATAATAATAATAATAATAATAATAATAATCAATATTATTATTGATATTAGTTTCATAATTTTAAAAATAGTCTATAACAAAATGATTACTAATTATATTATTATAGTTAGCAATTTTATTACTGCTATCATTATGTATTATGTTACAATTATTATTACAATTATTGAATATTATTATTACTATCATTATCATTATTATAGTTACACTGTACACTACTATTCGCTATCACTGTTTTTATTATTGCTTAATACAATTGTAAATTAATATATATTAAAGTAAGTGTAGATGGCGCCCATTAGGTGACCAGAACATTCAACTTTACTAAAAAAAAATATTTGAGCTAAGAAAAAATATAGTTTTGTAATGAATTTATGTCGCTATGACGAGACTTTTATTTAATTTTTGCAGCAGTCATTAGATGCGGCTGTCTTCTGATGTTTTCGAAAGGAAGGGTGGTAAGAGGGAGAGAGGAAGGGAAGAAGGGAGAGATGGAGGAAGGAGGAAGAGGGCGAGAAAGAAAGAGGCAGGGAGGGAATGAGGGAAGGGAAAAGGGAGGGATGGAGGGAGGAATGGAGGGAAGGAGGGAAGAGGGAACGAAAGAAGAAAGAATGGAGGGAAGGAGGGAAGAGGGAACGAAAGAAGAAAGAATGAAGGGAGGGAAACGTTGGGAAATGATAGAAAAATAGAGTTTGATCCGAGTAAGATGACTGAAAACTCCTATTTCTTGAATCAAGAGTCCTCCTCTGCCATCAAACTACTCTCCTTGAAGGACGGGAACTGGAGAACAGCACGGTGTTACTGGACTGGAGAACACCACGGTGTTACTGGACTGGAGAACATCAAGGTGTTACTCGAGTGGAGAACGTCACAGTGTTGCTGGAATGGAGAAGAGCATGGTGTTACCGGAGTGGAAAACAGCATGGTATTACTGGAGTGGAAAATAGCACGGTGTTACTGGACTGGAAAACATCAAGGTGTTACTGGAGTGGAAGACATCAAGGTGTTACTGGAGTGGAAGACATCAAGGTCTTACTGGACTGGAAAACATCCAGGTGTTACTGGAGTGGAAGACATCAAGGTGTTACTAGAGTGGAAGACATCAAGGTGTTACTGGACTGGAGAACTTCAAGGTGTTATTGAAGTGAAGAACAGCACAGTGTTACTGGACTGGAAAATAGCATGGTGTTACTGGAGTAGAGAACCACACGGTGTTGCTGGACTGGAGACAATCAAGGTGTTACTGGAGTGAAGAACAGCACGGTGTTACTGGACTGGAGAACAGCATGATGTTACTGGAGTTGTGAACAGCATGGTGGTACTGGACTGGAGAGCAGCACGGTGTTACTGGACTGGAGAATAACAAGGTGTTACTGGACTGGAGAACAGCATGATGTTATTAGAGTGGAGAACAGCACGGTGTTACTGGAGTGGAGAGCAGCCCAGTGCTACTGGACTGGAGAATAGCATGTTGTTATTGAACTGGAGAACAGCAAGGTGTTACTGGACTGGAGAACAGCAAGGTGTTACTAGACTGGAGAACAGCAAGGTGTTACTGCACTGGAGAACAGCATGATGTTACTAGAGTGGAGAACAGCACGGTGTTACTGGAGTGGAGAACATCAAGGTGTTACTGGAGTGGAGAACATCAAGGTGTTACTTGAGTGGAGAACATCAAGGTGTTACTGGAGTGGACAACAGCACAGTGTTACTAGAGCGGTTAACAGCATGGTGTTACTGAACTGGAGAACGGTATTGTGTTACTGGTTTGGAGAATACCAAAGTGTTACTGGAGTGGAGAACACCACGGTATTACTGGACTGGATAATAGCACTGGAGAATAGCACAGTGATACTTGACTGGAAAACAGGAAGGTGTTACTGGACTGGAGAACAGCACTGTGTTATTGGAATTGAGAACATACGAACATAAGAAAGGAGGATCACTGCAGCAGGCCTGTTGGCCCATACTAGGCAGGTCCTTTACAATCCATCCCACTAACAAAACGTTTGCCCAACCCATTTTCAGTGCTACCCAAGAAATAAGCTCTGATAACTCTATCCACTCATTTGCAAGTCCCACTCATATATTTATCCAACGTAAAGTAAAAGGACACAAGTGCAACTAATGTGACATTTATTGTGGCAACGTTTCGCTCTCCAGGAGCTTTATCAAGCCATGGTAATGGCTTGATAAAGCTCCTGGAGAGCGAAACGTTGCCACAATAAATGTCACATTAGTTGCACTTGTGTCCTTTTACTTTACATATTGTCGGTAATTCTACCAACTTTATTACTATTTATCCAACTAGGTAGACTGTTCCACTCATCAACTACCCTATTTCCAAACCAATGCTTTCCTATGTCCTTTCTAAATCTAAACTTGTCTAATTTAAATCCATTACTGCGGGTTCTCTCTTGGAGAGATATCCTCAAGACCTTATTAATGTCCTTTTTATTAATACCCAGAACAACATGGCGTTACTGGACTGGAGAACAGCATGGCGTTACTGGTCTGGAGAACAACATGGTGCTACTGGACTGGAGAACAACACGGTGATACTGAACTGGAGAACAGGAACGTGTTACTGGACTGGAGAACAGCATTGTGTTATTGAAATTGAGAACAGCATGGTGTTACTTGCTTGGAGAACAGCATTGTGTTATTGGACTGGAGAACAGCATGGTGTTACTGGACTGGAGAACAGCATTGTGTTGTTGGACTTGAGAACAGCATGGTGTTACAGTGGTGACGTGTACTTAGCTCTGTGAACAGTGGTGACGTGTACTTAGCTCTGTGAAGACCTGTTTGTGTGCTCTCTGTGAATCTGAACCAGGATGCCCTCTCTTGAGCAGCTTTACCAGCAGCTGAGAGAAGAACTCAGAGTTGCTAAACTGGAGATACGGCGATTAACGGAGGAGAACAAGAGGATTCGTAGTAATCCACCTGTTGTGAGTCCCCAGGTTAAGAAGGGAGCTTGGTCAGTGGTCGGGCAACATGGAACCAAGCTGAAGATTAAGAAAACGGTTGGAGAGGCAGAAACAACGAGAAACCAGAAGACTGCCGTGGAAACTTCCAACTCATTCTCGGTGCTACCTGACGAATGTGAGTGTTCTACTGGGAATGCCACAACGAGCACCAAGGAAGCATTGGCAGACGTGAGTGAGACATCCCTAGAAACCCCAACGAAGACCATCGAGAACGTCATGACGAATTCTACAAGTGGTGTAATGCTACCTGGCGAATGTGAGTCGACTACTCGGAGCATCACTACGGACGACGCCAAGGAATGTAAAAACATTGTTGTTGTTGGGGATAGCCAGATTAGGTACATGGATAGGGCATTCTGTTTGAAGGATAGGAGTAGGAGGCAGAGAGTATGTTTTCCTGGGGCTGGGATGAAGGATATTGTTAGCCGTCTGGATGACATCATGAGAGGTAATGGGAGCAATCCTATTATCTGTCTCAGTGCTGGAGGCAACGATGTTGGCAGACGTAGGAGTGAGGACCTGATTAGCAGGTATAGGTCAGCAATAGAGATAATTAGGAAGAAGGGTGGCAAACCTGTCATATGTGGCATTTTGCCAAGGAGAGGAGTTGGAAATGAATGGTTGTCCAGAGCAATTGGTGTCAATTGCTGGCTGGACAAATACTGTAAGGAAAATGCGGTAACATTCATTGACAACTGGGACCTCTTCTATGGCAGAAATGACATGTATGCCAGGGATGGGGTTCACTTGTCTAGGTGTGGGGTGGGAGCACTGGCCAACGCAGTGGAGGGAGCTGTTAGGTCTTTAAACTAGGAATAGTTAGTGGTATGGGTTTTGGCGGGAAAACTGTGAAGTCGCAGGGTAGTAACATGAGTACTAGGAGAACTAGTAATAGGCAAAATGAGGAGGATATTGGAAAGCCAGTGGCACTAATTGACAATGACAGTAATAGGTTTAGTGGAATAACAGAAAGGAGCAGGAAGGGTAAAGAGATAGGAGGGTCATTAAATATTTATTACACAAATAGTCGCAGTGCTAGGAATAAGATGGACGAGTTGAGACTAGTTGCTAGTGCAGGTAACATAGATGTATTTGCCATTACTGAGACGTGGTTTAATTCAAAAAGTCGGGACATGCCTGCAGAATGTCACATTCAGGTTTTTAAATTGTTCCAAGTAGATAGAAGTATCGGGAAGGGGGGTGGGGTGGCATTGTATGTCCGAGATCGCTTGAACTGTTGCATAAAAACAGGTATTAAGTCTGAAGTAACACATACAGAGTCTGTTTGGATAGAATTTTCAGAGGGGCATGAAAAATTAATTTTAGGTGTGATATACCGTCCCCCAAATTTAGATAGGGACCAGGGGAGACTACTATGGGAGGAAATTGTTAGGGCCACAAGGCACGATAATGTAGTAATTCTAGGAGACTTTAACTTTAGTCATATTGATTGGAATTTCTTAACTGGGAATTTAGAATCATACGATTTCTTAGAAGTAGTTCAGGATTGTTTTTTGAAGCAGTTTGTGACAGAACCTACAAGGGGTAATAACCTGCTTGACTTAGTTCTGGCAAACAATGAATCCCTTGTTAATAATTTAGAAGTTTCAGAGGAACTGGGTGCCAGCGACCACAAATCAATTACATGTAGAATTGAATGGAAGTATGATAGTAGGGATAACTCAGTAAGAGTCCCAGATTTTCGCTTAGCAGATTACGATGGGCTTAGAGAACACTTATCATCTGTTGACTGGGGTAACGAAGAGAGCTATCAATATGACAGTTTTCTGAACACAATACATGCTGCTCAAAGAACGTTTATCCCTTATAAGGAAATTAGATCAAATAGAAATGACCCAAAATGGATGAATAATAGGCTGAAATATCTACTAGGGCATAAGAAATGAATTTATAGGCGTATCAAAAGAGGCGAGGGTCATCTTATGAATCAGTATATTGACATTAAGAGGGACATTAAAAGGGGATAAGAAAAGCTAAAAGGGACTATGAAATTAAAGTTGCTAGGGATTCTAAAACTAACCCAAAAAGTTTTTTCCAGGTCTATAGAACAAAAGTCAGAGATAAGATAGGTCCCCTTAAAAATAACTATGGGCATCTTACTGACAAAGAGAATGAAATGTGCTCGATTTTAAATAATTATTTTCTCTCGGTTTTTACACAGGAAGACACTAATAATATTCCGGTAATTAATTTTTATAGTGGATCAGAAGAAGATAAATTATGTAACATCACAGTCACTAGTGAAATGGTTGTGAAGCAGATAGACAGACTGAAACAAAATAAGTCACCGGGTCCTGATGAGGTTTTTTCAAGGGTTCTAAAGGAATGCAAAATGGAAGTCTGTGAACCATTAACTAATATTTTTAATTTATCTCTTCAAACAGGTGCAGTGTCTGATATGTGGAAGATGGCTAATGTAATTCCTATTTTTAAAACAGGGGACAAGTCGTTACCGTCAAATTACCGCCCAATAAGCCTGACCTCAATTGTAGGCAAATTACTAGAGTCAATTATAGCTGAGATTATAAGAAGCCATCTCGATAAGCATAGCTTGATTAATGATACTCAGCATGGATTCACAAGAGGCCGGTCTTGTCTAACTAATTTATTAACTTTCTTCAGTAAAGCTTTTGAGGCTGTTGACCACGATAAACAATTTGATATTATTTACTTAGATTTTAGTAAGGCATTTGATAGAGTTCCGCACCAAAGACTGTTGAAGAAAGTAGCAGCTCATGGCATTGGGGGAAGGGTGCTCTCGTGGATCGAATCATGGCTCACAGACAGGAAGCAAAGAGTGTCCATAAATGGGGTTAAATCCGAGTGGGGATCAGTAACAAGTGGCGTTCCACAGGGATCAGTCTTGGGCCCGTTGTTGTTTATAATATATATCAATGATCTTGATGAAGGAATTACTAGTGATATGAGCAAATTCGCCGATGACACGAAGATAGGTAGGATAATTGATTCAAACGTAGATGTTAGGGAACTTCAGGAGGATTTAGACAAACTCTACTCTTGGTCAGAAAAGTGGCAGATGCAGTTCAATGTAGATAAATGCAAGGTTCTGAAGCTCGGGAGTGTCCATAACCCTAGCACTTATAAGTTAAATAATGTAGAACTTAACCATACAGATTGCGAAAAGGACTTGGGGGTTATGGTAAGCAGCAACCTTAAACCAAGACAGCAATGCCTAAGCGTACGTAATAAGGCAAATAGATTACTGGGATTTATATCAAGAAGTGTAAGCAACAGAAGTCCAGAGGTCATACTGCAGCTTTATACATCATTAGTAAGGCCTCACCTAGATTATGCAGCTCAATTCTGGTCGCCATATTACAGAATGGACATAAATTCGTTAGAAAACATTCAGCGTAGGATGACTAAATTAATACATAGCATTAGAAATCTTCCTTATGAAGAAAGATCGAAGACTCTTAAGTTACATTCACTTGTTAGACGAAGAATGAGGGGAGACCTGATCGAAGTGTATAAGTGGAAGATAGGTATTAATAAAGGGGATATTAACAAGGTCTTGAGGATATCTCTCCAAGAGAGAACCCGCAGTAATGGATTTAAATTAGATAAGTTTAGATTTAGAAAGGACATAGGAAAGTATTGGTTTGGAAATAGGGTAGTTGATGAGAGGAACAGTCTACCTAGTTGGGTTATTGAGGCTAGGACTTTGGGTAGTTTCAAATTTAGGTTGGATAAATACATGAGTGGGATGGGTTGGATTTGAGTGGGACTTGCACATCAGAGCTTATTTCTTGGGTAGCATTGAAAATTGGGTAGGTCAAATGTTTGTTAGTGGGATGAATTGTAAAGGACCTGCCTAGTATGGGCCAACAGGCCTGCTGCAGTGTTCCTCCTTTCTTATGTTCTTATGTTCTTATGTGTTACTGGACTGAACAACAGAATGGTGTTACTGAACTGGAGAACAGCACGGTGATACTGGACTGGAGAACAGGAAGGTGTTACTGGACTGGAGAACAGCATTGCGTTATTGGAATTAAGAACAGCATGGTGTTACTGGAGTGGAGAACAGCATGGTGTTACTGGAGTGGAGAACAGCATGGTGTTACTGGACTGGAGAAAAGCACGGCTCTACTGAACTGGAGAACAGCACGGTGATACTGGACTGGAGAACAGGAAGGTGTTACTGGACTGGAGAACAGCATTGTGTTATTGGAATTGAGAACAGCATGGTGTTACTGGACTGGAGAACAGCATGGTGTTACTGGACTGGAGAACAGCATGGTGTTACTGGACTGGAAAACAGCATGGTTTTACTGAACTGGAGAACAGCACGGTGGTACTGGACTGGAGAACAGCACGGTGATACTGGACTGGAGAACAGCACGGTGATACTGGACTGGAGAACAGCATTGTGTTATTTGAATTGAGAACAGCATGGTGTTACTGGACTGGAGAACAGCATGGTGTTGCTTGACTGGATAACAGCACGGTGTTATTGGACTAGAGAACGTCATGGTGTTACTGAAGTGGAGAACAGCACTGTGTTACTGGACTAAAGAACGGCATGGTTTTACTGGACTAGAGAACGTCATGGTGTTACTGAAGTGAAGAACATCATGGTGTTACAGGACTAAAGAACGGCATGGTGTTACTGGATTAAAGAACGGCATGGCGTTACTGAAGTGGAGAACAGCATGGTGATACTGGACTGGAGAACAGCACTGTGTTACTGGACTAGAGAACTGCATGGTGTTACTGAAGTGAAGAACATCATGGTGTTACTTTATTAGTATGCGGCATGGTGTTACTGAAGTGGAGCACAGCATGGTGTTACTTGACTAGAGAACTTCATGGTGTTACTGGAATGGAGAAGAACAAGGTGTTACTGGACTGGAGAACAGCATGGTGTTACTGGACTGGAGTACAAAATGGTGTTACTGGACTGAAGAACAGCGTGGTGTTATTGCACTGGAAACTATAATGTCGCCATAGCACTGGAGATGTGAATGGTGTTAATATCATTATATACAACAGGTATATTCACCCTCCTATATTGGTTCTCGGTGGCTTAACTGGTACCCTGTGGCTTAACATGTGTTTTAGGTTTAACTGCTGTCTCTGTCTTAACTGGTGTTCCTTGACACCCCTGGTGCTTGCCGTGTAACTGGTGTTCCTTGACACCCCTGGTGCTTGCCGTGTAACTGGTGTTCCTTGACACCCCTGGTGCTTGCCGTGTAACTGGTGTTCCTTGACACCCCTGGTGCTTGCCGTGTAACTGGTGTTCCTTGACACCCCTGGTGCTTGCCGTGTAACTGGTGTTCCTTGACACCCCTGGTGCTTGCCGTGTAACTGGTGTTCCTTGACACCCCTGGTGCTTGCCGTGTAACTGGTGTTCCTTGACACCCCTTGTGCTTGCCGTGTAACTGGTGTTCCTTGACACCCCTGGTGCTTGCCGTGTAACTGGTGTTCCTTGACACCCCTGGTGCTTGCCGTGTAACTGGTGTTCCTTGACACCCCTGGTGCTTGCCGTGTAACTGGTGTTCCTTGACACCCCTGGTGCTTGCCGTGTAACTGGTGTTCCTTGACACCCCTGGTGCTGGTGCTTGCCGTGTAACTGGTGTTCCTTGACACCCCTGGTGCTTGCCGTGTAACTGGTGTTCCTTGACACCCCTGGTGCTTGCCGTGTAACTGGTGTTCCTTGACACCCCTGGTGCTTGCCGTGTAACTGGTGTTCCTTGACACCCCTGGTGCTTGCCGTGTAACTGGTGTTCCTTGACACCCCTGGTGCTTGCCGTGTAACTGGTGTTACCTCCCTAATTTGTGTTCGTAGTTTAGGTATCCTGTGGCTTCACAAACCACCACAATGGCTGCGTCACCTGCTGTACACTAGGTTCCACCCTTGGGATGGTTCACCACAATATCCTCTCATTTTCTTAATTTTTCAGCTGATTTGGCATAGAGAAACTATCATCTTTTCCAGTTTTTTTCCTCCCTGCTCCTCTGGTTTTACTTAATTCCTTTAATCTTCACTTTCTCTTTTCTATGTTTTTATTTCCTTGTTTTTAACTTATAGTCTTAATTAAACATTTAATTATATTTGATTCATTATTTGTTATCCTTTCCTGCCTCCCTGTCTGAACACTCCTTTCTTATTTCCGCGTGTCCCTTCTTATTTTTCTATAATAGCTCTCTACCACTGCCCTCTTCCTTTATCTTTATCTCCAACCCAATTCTCTTTCTCTTTCCATCTTTGCTCTCTTTTCCTCCCTTCTAGAATCCTCATATCACAAACAATTCCTCAAAAGCTCACGAAGAAAAATAAAAAGAAGCAATCCTCAAAATTCCCCCCGACTCTTTCTCTGGTGACCCCATTCTCCCTATCAACACACCAATCCTCCAATTTTCCCGACTCTCTCAGGTGCTCCCATTCTTCCCATGAACAGCCGAAAGCTTTGCCAAGCCCGGCGATCCTGTAGCCATCATCGTCAATCCTTCCCCTCTCTCCTGAGTCGTCGTCTCAAATCTTGGCCAAACTGCAAGGCGTATTCCAGTCTACAATTACCATTCCACACTTCACCTGCGGCCGACAAAAGGCTGTGAGAGCGGGCCGTCAGATGCACACAGCAGCTTCCGCTTGTAACTTGACTCCATCGATGCTGCTTCCGTGGAAAATCGAGTGTGTGGTGAGACCTTTGGGAGAGAGAAAGAGAGAGGAGGAGGTAAGGAAGGCTGTTTTGTGTGTGTGTGTGTGTGTGTGTGTGTGTGTGTGTGTGTGTGTGTGTGTGTGTGTGTGTGTGTGTGTGTGTGTGTGTGTGTGTTTGGAGAGGTTAAGATTCAGCTCTAGGTCGGGCCTCATTTCCAAGAGTTAGCGGGAATTACTGGTTCCGTTCCTCTTGTGTCCTATCATACCTGCTCTTTAATCTCTGTATGATATTTGCTTCTCAAGAATAAAGAAGCACTTTTTTCTAACGTACTTGTGGTTCACCTGTGATTTAGATGCGAACTGAAATTTTAAGTAATTTATATAGCTAATGAAATACCCCACTTGAGGTAGCCATTTTTTCCCAGTAGCAATCCAAATTTTGGATCAAGGTTT
Source organism: Cherax quadricarinatus (assembly GCF_038502225.1). Classification (NCBI taxonomy): domain Eukaryota; kingdom Metazoa; phylum Arthropoda; class Malacostraca; order Decapoda; family Parastacidae; genus Cherax; species Cherax quadricarinatus. The sequence goes on along the minus strand of NC_091293.1, from coordinate 30,444,242 downwards.
GTTATTAATATAATATAAAAATATTTCATTTTATACATGGGGAGATGTTAAGCCCGAAGGGGTCATACCGCTCATGGGAAATGGAAGGCAATCGGATTTAATCCAAGAAGGCGAGAAAAGCTTCACTTCTTTCAGTCAAGTGCCCTTCACCAGTATCAAAGGACTTCACCTTGAAGGTTCGTCTCGTGAAGTTACTCCCCACTCTTCCCTGCCTCTCTTCATCCCATTACCCTTCCTGGCCAACACCACAGCCGCCATCTTCCCGATTCATTAATTTCCTACTTTCCTACTATTCCTATTTTATCCCTACACCCTTTCCCCCATCCCTCAGACCAGACCTACACTATGTTTTCTTAAGCATTTAATAATTTTTGAAATGTACTGCATTAATGTATGCACGTAGTTAAATACGTTTTTATCCTCCCTTTCTATTACATACACACACACACACACACACACACACACACACACACACACACACACACACACACACACACACACACACACACACACACACACACACCTGGAGTCTACCTGGAGGGTATTCAGGGCATCAACGCCCCTGCGGCCCGGTCCACGATCAGACCTCCTTGTGGATCCGGGCCTGATCAACGAGGCTGTTACTGTTGGCCGCACGTAGTCCAACGTACGAACCACAGCCTGGCTGATACTTTTCACTGGGGGTATGTTGCATCGCCTGCCAAGTTTTTTACTTTCGTATGGAGTGATTGCTGTGTGCATATTAAGGACCAGTCCCTCCAGGATCTTCCAGGTGGAGATTATGATACATCTCTCTCTCCTTGCGCTCCAGTGAGTACTAGTCAAGTGCTTCCAGGCGTTCCCAGTAGTTAAGGTGTTTGATGGAACTTATACGCGCAGTAAAGGTTCTCTGTACATTCTCTAGATCTGCAATTACACATGCCTTGAATGGGGATGTTAATGTACAGCAGTATTCCAGCCTATAGAGAACAAGTGATTTAAAAAGGATCATCATTGGCTTAGCATCTCTTGTCTTAAATGTTCCCATTATCCATCCTATCAGTTTCCTCGCAGATGTGATAGTGGCATTGTTGTGGTCCTTGAACGTGAGGTCTTCGGACATTACCACACTCAGCTCCTTCACATTACTTTTCCGCTCTATTGTGATTAGAGTTTGTAGTATACTCAGTCCTAGTTTTTATTTCCCCCAGTTTTCCATAACGGAGTAGTTGCAATTTGTCTTCATTGAACATCATATTGCTCTCTGTTGCCCATTGGAAAAATTGGTTAAATTTTCTTGGAGCTTTGCCGTGTCCTCAATGGATGATACTCTCATGCAGATCCTAGTATCGTCCGCAAAGGATGATACAGTGCTGTGGTTTACATCTCTGTCTATGTCTGATATGAGAATGAGGAACAGGATAGATGCGAGTACTGTGCCTTGTGGGACAGAGCTCTTCACTATGGCAGCATCCGATTTAACTCTGTTTACCACTACTCTTTGTTTGCCAGTTATCCCTTCGGCACGCATTTTGTGTGCTATTACACCATGGTCGCACTTGTCAAAGGCTTTTGCAAAATCTGTGTATACTACATCTGCATTCTGTTTGTTTTCCAGTGCACCTAAGACCATATCATAGTGGTCTAGCAGTTCCGAGGGGCAAGAGCAACCTGCTCTGAAACCATGTTGCCCTGGGTTGTGCAATTTTTGGGAGTCAGGTGGTTTGCTCTCCTGCTTCCTAGAACTATTTCAAAGATTTTCATGATACGGGATGTTAAAGCTATTGGTCTATAGGTCCTAGCTACTGGTTTGTTGCCAACTTTATGGATTGGGGATATATCCGTTGTTTTTAGTGACTGGGATCATAGGGCTCGTGTGAGGGATTTCTTGCAGTTCTTAATGAACACCGAGTTTCACGAATCTGGGCCTGGGGCTGAGGGTATGGCCATGTCGTCGATGGCTTTCTCAAACTCTAATGGAGTTAGGGCTATGTCAGAAACTTGGCATACATTGGCAGGGTTTTGAGGCTCATTCATGAAAAAATTGTTTGGATTGTCTATCTTTAGACTGGTTAGTGGCTCATTGAACACAGAGTCATATTCAGATTTCAGTATCTCACTCATTTCTTTGTTGTCTTCTGTGTAGGATCCGTCTTCTCTGAGCAGGGGCCCTATACTAGAAGTGGTTTTAGCCATGTTTTTGGCATATGAAAAGAAATATTTCGAATTTCTTTCAATTTTACTAATCGCTTTTAGTTCCTCTTGTCTCTCCTGGATCCTGTATGAGTTCTTTAACTTTAGCTCAATATTTCCCACTTCCCTGGTTAACGCTTCCTTCCGTGTATCAGATAATCTTGCATTCTTGAGGAGCTCAGTGATTCTTAGTCTTCTGTAGAGGGAGCGTCTCTCTTTCTCTCTCTCCAGTTTACTTCTTCTTTTCTTTTTTGTTAGAGGAATATACCTTGAACATACTTCAGTTAACAGGAGGTTGATCTTTTCAAGGCATTGGTTATTGTCTATGTAATTTAAGATATCTTCCCAACATATTTCATTTAGGGCATAGTTTACCTGATCCCAGATGATGTTCTTGTTGCTGAAGTTGAATTTGATAAAGATACCCTCATAGCTGCATGTTTGCTGATCAGGACTCCTGTGCATGTAAGTCTCGACATCGGTTAGATTGTGATCAGAATTTGTTGTTTTTGCTGTTTCTTACCAGGTCATTATTTGTGAAAATAAGGTCTAGTGTGTTCTCCAGTCTTGTTGGCTCCACTATCTGCTGACTTAGGGTGTGTTTGTTGCAGAAATTCAGCAGCTCTTGTGTGTGTGACTTTTCAACTGAGCTGCTTCCAGGGATTATTTCTACTACAACATTATTTGCTATATTCTTCCATTTTATATGTCTTAGATTGAAGTCACCAAGCAGCAAGATGTTTGGGGATGGGGCTGGAAAGTTTTCCAGACAGAAATCAATTTTTGATAGTTGTTCTTTGAACTGTTGGGGAGTTACATCTGGTGGCTTATACACAAGTACAATGACTAAGATTTGGCTCTTGATTTTTATTGTCAGAACTTCAAGTACATCATTTGTGGTGTTCAGTATCTCTGTGCAAATGAGAGACAAATTGACATACAGGCTAAACCCCCCCCCACCCCCACCTTTGTTACCTATTCTTTCTGTCACATCTGAAAAGGCTGTATCCAGGTATCTATATGTCTCTGTCAAAGTAATCCTTTGCGTGGGTCTCTGTGAAGGCTGCAAACAGTACATTTTGTTGTTGGTGGATGGCTTAAGGCCCTGTATATTAGCAAATATAAATGAGGTTGTGCTGCATTTTTGTTGGGGATTTTGTTGTTGGCATCAGTAGTTGTGAGTCCGGAGGTGCCACTGGCTGTGCCTCCAGTCCATCAAGGCTCCAAGGTGGTGGACAATTTTGGTTTTCTCTTTCCATTTTCATTCTTCGTTTCCTACCACTAAAAAATCACTTGGGTGTTGTCATGACTACCATAACTACTATGATTTGTTTTATGGGGTGTGTGCCTCCTGGTCTCTTTTAAATGGTGTGCGGTGCAATTAGTATTGCAACATTGTTTTTCAAGGACTGAAAAATGACACATCTCAGGATGAAAGAATTTGCAAGAAGCAGAACGACACACTCCTTAAGACAGGAGGTCGCGGCATTTTTTGAGATGCTCAGAGTTGCATGCCCCTTTCGTTTTCCCTGATATTCTATGTTTACAGATGCCCTAAACATAAAATTTGAACCATTTTGTTTTTGGCTGGATACAATTCGTACTGGATGTATTCCTAATTTGTGCAGACCCTAGAACTGCACTACAGCCCTCCATAGCTAAACCAGAGACACCACCATGACGCCAACATTTTTCCTGGAAGAGGACTCCTCTGCTACATCTGTTCTAGAGGGTATGACTGTGATGGCTGCAGAAGAGTCTACCCCGGAAGAGGACCCCTTCTCTACATCTGTACTAGGGGGCTATGACTTTGGTGGCTGTTAAGGAGTCTTTAACCGTATCCGGATTTTCACAATGGCTGGGGGCTGGGTCTTGGTCAGCCCTAGGGCTGGGGACCGAGCTAGCCTTTTTTTTTTTTTCCCCAGTGGGTATCTGCTTATTTTTGGGTCAGTTGTCGTAGACTGGGCATTCTGTGTGTTAGACTTTACTCTTCTCCTATCTTCACATGCTCTATATATTCCGGGTAGACTATTTAATAGTTCCTCTTTTTTTCATGTTCATTGTTTATTAACCTCCTGAGTGCTTTACTGATATCTGTCCATAATTCCACATCCCTATTGCAGACCAAGAAACACCTATCTAGATAGATGTCATTATTGGTTCCCGTGTTTATTCTTGCGCAAGTAACATGATGTTTTGAAAAGCAAAGGTTGCATGTGATTCTGAATTTTTTTCCCAAGAGATTTTCACATGTCCCACAGGTGTACTGTACTGCCATCCTGCCTGTATCCTATGTGCAACTGGGTACCACAACAACCTGATTTTCACTTTACCTTTCAGCTCTGCACACACACACACACACACACACACACACACACACACACACACACACAAACACACACAGACACACACAAGGAAGAATATTTGGATTTCTTCCTGAAGCCATTTGAATACACACACACTATATAAATAAATAAATAAATATATATATACATATATATATATATATATATATATATATATATATATATATATATATATATATATATATATATATATATATATATATATATATATATATATATATATATATATATATATATATATATATATATATATATATATATATATATATATATATATATATATATAAATAAAATAGAAGAAAGGGAATGAAAGTGCTCTTTGTCCATTTAAATGCCCTGTTCTAATATATATATATATATATATATATATATATATATATATATATATATATATATCTATCTATATATATATATATATATATATATATATATATATATATATATATATATATATATATATATAAAATAGAAGAAAGGGAATGAAAGTGCTCTTTGTCCATTTAAATGCCCTGTTCTGGGGTACTCTCAGGCTCAGAGGTACTGAGGCGTATCTCTTTATATTTTCCAAAGTATTGTCTATTATTATTCTCAGTATCGATTAATATGCCTTACTTGGGATTCTTCTATACCATTCCTATAATATTTCTAGGTTCAGATTTCTGCTTCTAATATTCTTTAACCCTACTCTCTATGTTATCAGGTGATCTTTTGTACCGTCAGTGTATGGTACAATCACAGCAAATTAGTTATATAACCATACACTAGTTGACGTATCATGGTGTTTTGGTGCGTAGACACAGGTCGAGCGTCACTAGTCCATCATGAGACCACCTGGCATAATGAGCATTCCTGTGATTTTTGTAGCATTGTTGTTTAAGGTTGTGTACGACAGACTCTACTAAATAGCTACCGAGATTGAATAACCCAGAATTTGAGTTATATACGGTGTTCTTGTCATGTTTATATAAATGGTAGCATAATACTCCTGAAGTATCCAATTTTTGTAAAGAAAAACACATCTCAGTAAATAATCGATATTCACCACCCACACTCACCACCCACACTCACCACCCACACTCACCACCCACACTCACCGCCCACACTCACCGCCCACACTCACCACCCACACTCACCACCCACACTCACCACCCACACTCACCACCCACACTCACCACCCACACTCACCGCCCACACTCACCACCCACACTCACCACCCACACTCACCGCCCACACTCACCACCCACACTCACCACCCACACTCACCACCCACACTCACCACCCACTCCCCCTCAATACTTTAAACACTTCAACAATTCGGATTACAGTTTACGTAGCGCTAAACCCGGAGTCGATTCCCTTTCACCTGCTGAACCTGTTCGCTTACTTTTAAATAATCACCTGAGAGCTAGTAAATTGTTATGAATGGCAGCTTGTAACTTGCACATCCCGAACTAGCTTAACTAACTTAACTACAAACTAGTGGAGGCAAAATAAGAAATCCCAGACTTGAAATCAACATCAGTCAACTCACCCCCCCCCCCCAACACATACACTCACTCATTTTCACCCACATTCAACCTGAAATTCCTCCCCACTGTGCGTCACTCACCCATACACATCCTCTCCCCTCACTTACCCCGCCTCTCAACTCCCTCTAACCCCACAACCCTCGGGGCCCCAAATGAAAATGGGACCTCGCACAATTTCTGTAACTCTACGCGGAGCACCCAGGCAAAATTGCAGGGCGAGGCTGTAGGGGTACTTTCCTGCTACAGCAATGCTGCTGGGGTACTTTCCTGCTACAGCAATGCTGCAGGGGTACCTTCCTGTTACAGCAAGGCTGCTGGAGTATCTTCCTGCTACAGTAGGGCTGCTGGCGTACCTTGCTGCTACATCAAGGCTGCTGGGGTACCTTCCTGCAACAGCAAGGCTGCTGGGGTACCTTCCTGCAACAGCAAGGCTGCTGGGGTACCTTCCTGCTACAGCAACGCTGCTGGTTTATCTTCCTGCTACTGCAAGGCTGCTGGTGTACCTTCCTGCTACATCAAGGCTGCTGGGGTACCTTCCTGCTACAGCAAGGCTTTTGGGGTATTTTCCTGCTTCATCAATGCTGCTGGGACGCCTTTTTGGTGCAGCAATGCTGCTGGGGTACCTTCCTGCTACAGCATGGCTGCTGGGGTGCCTTCCTGCTACAGCAAGACTGGTGGGGTACCTTCCTGCTACAGCAAGGCTGCTGGTTTATCTTCCTGCCACAGCAAGGCTGCTGGGGTACCTTCCTGCTACAGTATGGCTGCTGGGGTACCTTCCTGCTACAGTATGGCTGCTGGGGTACCTTCCTGCTACAGCAAGGCTTTTGGGGTACTTTCCTGCTACTGCAAGGCTGCTGGTGTACCTTTCTGCTACAGCAATGCTGCTGGGGTACCTTCCTGCTACAGCATGGCTGCTGGGTACCTTCCTGCTGCAAGCGGGTCTGCTGGGGTATCGTCCTTCTGCAGGCGGCGCTGGAGGGATACCTTTCTGCTGCAGACTAGTCTGCAAGGCACATTCCTACTGCAGGCGAGGCTCCTCGGGTCCCTTTCTGCTGCTGGTGGGGCTCCTGGGGTATCTTTCTGCTGCAGACGTGTGTGCAAAGCACTTTCCTTCTGCAGGTGAGGCTGCTGGGGGACCTTCTGCTGCAGGCGGGCCTGCGGGAGTACCATCCTGCTGCAAGTAAGGCTGCTGGGGTACCTTCCTGCTGCACGCGAGGCTACTTCGGCACCTCCCTGCTGCAACTCAGCGATCAATTCGCGGCAGCCATTTGTTGCTCTTCTGGCGAGGGCCGGGAACGTCCAGCAAGTGCTTCTAAAGAGATTAATGGTGGGCGCTAAAAAAAAAAAGAAAAAGGACGCGGAGTGGTGTGTGTGTGTGTGTGTACTCACTTAGTTGAGGTTACAGGGGTCGAGTCCTAGCTCCTGGCCCCTGTGTGTGTGTGTGTGTGTGTGTGTGTGTGTGTGTGTGTGTGTGTGTGTGTGTGTGTGTGTGTGTGTGTGTGTGTGTGTGTTCATGTCTCTACATTTTTTTTCGCCACAAAGTTGAGCGCAACAAACATTCGCCATGACTCTTCTATCTCTAATACATCTTTGATTGGTTTCTTTGGTTTTCCTATTCCCTGCAGCCCCACTGTGGGCCAGGCTTCTTTTATGCTTGCTTGGTCAACCAGAATCTTGCTGCTGGGTCATATTCTGGTATTACCCATATAACACCAGAATATCACTAGGGTAACGGAATTAACACTATATTACTTTGTCTACCAATATTGCCATAATGTTTGTGTACCATTGTTATCAAAACATTGCCTTCCGTGCCCAAACTGGAATTTACGTTAAATCACAGAAGATGGTTACCGATATGTAACATATTACTAACTGATCCTGAGTGTATACCATAACTGATGGAAGGATCCCTTGAAGAGGGATACCTTTAATAGTATCACTAATAATAATAATAATAATAATAATAATAATAATAATAATAATAATAATAATAATAAGACTATTAATAATAAGGATACTAATAATAGTAATAATAATAACTATTATTATTATAAGACTATTAAGACTTAATAATATGGATAATAATAATAATAATAATAATAATAATAATAATAATAATAATAATAATAATAATAATAATAATAAGAAGAAGAAGAAGAAGAAGAAGAAGAAGAAGAAGAAGAAGAAGAAGAAGAAGAAGAAGAAGAAGAAGAAGAAGAAAAACGAGAAAGGAAAAACTTTTGATATTTAAATACTACTTAGCAATTATTTATTGCAATAACAGAAGCAAAAGCAACAACAGCAGCTGGAATTACAACATCCACAACAGCAGGAGCAACAACAACAGCTTCTACAAAAACAGCAGCAATAACAATAAAGTTGCAAACAACTAGAGCCGCAACAAAAGAAGCAGCAACAAATGCAGTGGCAGAAGCAAGAGCAGCAACAATATTAGCAAGAGACGCAGCAACAGCAAGTGTAGCAAAAACAATAGCAGCAGCAGAAGCAGATACAGCAGCAGCAGCAACAACAACAACAAGACCAGCATCAATAACAACATAGCAGCACCAACACTAGCAGCAATAACAGAAGTAGTCGCAACAATAGTAATAACTGCACGAGAAAAGTAGCAGCAACAGTAGCATCAACAGAAGCGGAAGCAACAGCAGTAACTATAGCATTAATAAAAGAAGTAGTAATTTCAGCAACAACAACAGCAGCACCAGTAGCAGCAGTGACAACAGTTACCTGTTACAGGTAAAACACAACAGCAGTAAATGAAGCAGCAGCCTCAAGAACAGCAGGAACGAGAAAAGTAGAAACAACAGAAACAAGAACAGCAAAAATAAAAATGGTATCATAAAACACAACAGACGTAATACAAAAGCAACAAGAACACAGCAGTAACAACCACAGAAGCAGCAGTAGCAACAAGATCAGTAGCAACAACACCTGCAACAACAGCAGTAAACCTGCAGCAGCAGCAGCAGCAGCAGCAGAGGAAAACAAAACAAATGACAACAGTAACAACAAGGGAAGCAACAATAAAAACAACAGCAGCAGCAACAGCAACAGCTGTATATCACGCACAGCGAAACCCCTAATACAGTGTTCTGTTTCCCGTTGAAGCTCGCCACTTTGCACATTGCAATATATCGCTGCAACTTGCATGCAAATTTACATCATTTAACTAATTAATGGCGGGTGCTAACGAAGAAGCGCGTGTAACGTTTAGATTATATCTTCTCGCCTGTGATTCATCTCAGACGTGTAAACTGGATGATGAACTGCAAGGAAATTATAGTGTCCGAAAAACGTGTCCAAGAATTATATTTATTTACCCTCTGGCTGACAGAGAGAAAGAGAGAAGTGGAAGTGAGGAAGATGAGGAGGAGGATGGGGGTGAGGGGGGGATGGGGTGAATCGGACAACAGCTAATAGAAGGTGAGGGAGGAGAGATGAGAAGAGTGATGATGGAGAGTGAGTTTCAAAACGCAAGTCCATGTTCGTGGGCTGATGGTGTTAATCGAAATAACGGAATAAGACTCTTCCTATCGTCGTCGAGAATTGATGACGATGGATAAAACACATGCAACACTTACTTAGGTATGACAGTAGAAAGTATAACGATACACACAACGTTGATGAAAGGAAACGTGTGCATATATGTAGAACATCTTTAAAGGGTATCTTTACTAAGACACATTTCGCCTGCCATGAAGACTTTACCAACCGTCGGTATTTTCATTGTAAATAACTGCCGTGATGCAGGTCCCAGATCCAGTAAGCTATCTTATTATAAATGGCATACATTACTGACAAGTTGATAAGTAAGACACACGTGCTACACCCGGAATCTTTATTGACGAAATACTTCGCCTTCGCTTCATGCTTCGTAAGTCGAGTACAGAGAAGAATCACATTTCAGGAGACTTTCACACCTATTTGATCTTTTATCTTGCGTATTAAGTCTCGGGAGTGGTAAGGTGTTGAAAGTTTTCCTATACTCCAAGAAAAAAAAAAATTCATCCAGCTCTGCTTGCATATTTTACTTCATTAACTCAGTCATAAAACATCATTAAGTTAATGAGACAGGATCTCTTATACCTAAAACAATGTTGGTTTTTGTGCGACAAATTTACCAGTTCGTTCCGGCATTCTACAATTCACTATCACTTCGGAAATTAGTAATGTCGAAGATTCTGACTTGTAATTACGTGTGCCTCATGTTTTTTGCTCTCTCTCAACTCTTTCATTCACTCTTAAATCTTCTTCACACATTCCGTATCTCCCCACTTTCCTTTTAAAACGACCTTTCTCTTCGAATCAAACCTGACTGCCTCCCGTTCACCAGTCATTGTTTACACTCCGGGTTAAATGTTTCCCCATGAATATTATTTTTATTTTACTTTCACTTGTAATCTGGTGTAGGTAATTCCGGAGAGAAGTATGATAGAAACAGGCATTTTTGTTATGATTCCTTGAGTTTTTGTAGCGAACACTTGACCTCCAACCCCCCATCGTTGAATGAAGCGGGAGGTATGGGTGAAGAGAGTGGATGAGGGTCGGTCGTGCGACAGCCATCATATTGTTTGTTTGAAGTGTGTAAAGCAAGATAATTCTTCTTCGTTTAGGTAGAGCTCATCATGATGAGATGAACGTGCCTCAGAAGACGTCTATTAATTGTTAACCTATGTAAAATCAGAGAATTATGACATAATTAAGAGAGATAATCTATCACACAAATTGATGTCCTTTTTTTCCTTTTTTTTACACAGGGTTTGACAAGGTTAGGTTAAGAATCCCTAGCTTCATGAGAGTAGGTTTTATAATTGAGGATTATAGTCCCATTTAAAACTGCCATACCGTGAAAGAAAATATAATAAATTTCCATTGATAAAAATCTCACAAACTACAAGAAGTTTGTTTAGTGCATTAAACCTGGCTAGCATTAACCAGGTTTTATCACACAAACAGTAATAAATCTTCGTTCCGATCCAGGGCAGATTCTTCATGTAACCGCAACTCCCAAGCCACAAAGTGAATTCGGAAATGTTTCACCATTAGTAATTCTAAATACAGGGAGGCTGTAACTTTACGGGTCGTACAGTAGATGGTAGTTAAGTTAACTTCCTATCGGCTGCGAGTGCATCAGGCTGAGTTTTATCTGTGCACCATCAGTCAAAAATTCGCTAAACTCGGGATTTAATTAGATTCTTGTGGTATATACACTGATTTTACACCTCTAAGTGTACACGAGCATCGAGAGTAATACACTTCTCAAGAATATAATGCGTGGAACAGCGGCCCTCTAGATAAGTTCCAAGTTTATAATTGATACAATAATATGATATTGATATGTAATGGTAGTATAGAAAAACCAATAGAGAGACGCAATAGCCAGCCGTAAAATACATGCAAAATAATGAGAGGCAGAAACCCACGTGAAGACACAAGCAGGGAAATAGATGAAGCTTTGTTTTCCTGTTTCTGTCCTGAGGGTTCCTGCCTCGGAACATATTGTCCTCATTTTAGAAAGTAATGTAAGTTACTTATTCTAAAACGGTTTTTGGTTTTGTTGCTGCAGAAGAAGAATGAAAACAGTTACCAGATGTGCTGCCGTAGGAGCAGAAAACTAAATTCTGAAATATAATAATTATGATGAAGATTGAGACACTTATGCAGCATATGGGAATCTTTATTCAGGAAACGTTTCGCCACGCAGTGGCTTCATCAGTCCAATACAAAGAGGAAGGCGTAAGGAGAGGAGGAGAATGAGGTAATCAGTCCCTCAACCTGGAGTCGATGTGTTCAGTCCATCAATCTTGTAGAATGTACAGCATAGGGCCGTAGACGTGGCTTATATACTGTAGTGAGGTGACGTGAAGCAGTTGGAGGCGGGGTCATAGTGGTACCATCCACTAGTCGATGGTAGGTCTTCGTCCAAAGGTTGAACAAGTGTTGAAGAATTCTTTGTAACAAGATCCCATGATGCTGCAGTGTCTGACAGTTGTGATGAATGGTTTGAAAAACCGACATGTTGAAGATTGAGACACTTATGCAGCATATGGGAATCTTTATTCAGCTTGATGAACCATAATCAGAACTTCATTTAGTTAGGAAAATATGAAGTAAATAATCAATATTTGTGCCTTTCGCTTTAATTCCCATCTCTTCTAAATTCTCCCTCCCTCCTTTCGTCTCTTAATCCCTTAGTGCATAGGCCCATTCTTATCATAGAATATTTCTTCCTCCTTTCTTTACTCCTCTTTTTATATTATTTCCACATTCTTGATTTTTAGTCTTCGTTTCATTATTCTTATGAGGGGTTTCTGGGTTCCCTTCATCATGAGGGGTTTCTGGGCTCCCTTCATCATGAGGGGCTTCTGGGTTCCCTTCATCATGAGGGGCTTCTGGGTTCCCTTCATCATGATGGGTTTCTGGGTTCCCTTCATCATGAGGGGCTTCTTGGTTCCCTTCATCATGATAGGCTTCTGGGCTCCCTTCATCATGATGGGCTTCTGGGTTCCCTTCGTCATGAGGGGCTTCTGGGTTCCCTTCATCATGATGGGTTTCTGGGTTCCCTTCATCATGAGGGGCTTCTTGGTTCCCTTCATCATGATAAGCTTCTGGGCTCCCTTCATCATCATGGGCATCTGGGTTCCCTTCATCATGATGGGTTTCTGGATTCCCTTCATCATGATGGGTTTCTGGGCTCCCTTCATCATGAGGGGCTTCTGGGTTCCCTTCATCATGAGGGGCTTCTGGGTTCCCTTCATCGTGAGGGGCTTCTGAGTTCCCTTCATCATGAGGGGCTTCTGGGTTCCCTTCATCATGATGGGCTTCCGGGCTCCCTTCATCATGAGGGGCTTCTGTGCTCCCTTCATCATGATGGGCTTCTGGGCTCCCTTCATCATGAGGGGCTTCTGGGTTCCCTTCATCATGATAGGTTTCTGGGTTCCCTTCATCATGAGGGGCTTCTTGGTTCCCTTCATCATGATGGGCTTCTGGGCTCCCTTCATCATGATGGGCTTCTGGGTTCCCTTCGTCATGAGGGGCTTCTGGGTTCCCTTCATCATGATGGGTTTCTGGGTTCCCTTCATCATGAGAGGCTTCTTGGTTCCCTTCATCATGATAAGCTTCTGGGCTCCCTTCATCATGATGGGCTTCTGGGTTCCCTTCATCATGATGGGTTTCTGGGTTCCCTTCATCATGATGGGTTTCTGGGTTCCCTTCATGAGGGGCTTCTGGGTTCCCTTCATCATGAGGGGCTTCTGGGCTCCCTTCATCATGAGGGACTTCTGGGTTCCCTTCATCCTGAGGGGCTTCTGAGTTCCCTTCATCATGAGGGGCTTCTGGGTTCCCTTCATCATGATGGGCTTCCGGGCTCCCTTCATCATGACGGGCTTCTGGGCTCCCTTCATCATGATGGGCTTCTGGGCTCCCTTCATCATGATCGGCTTCTGGGTTCCCTTCATAACGAGGGGCTTCTGAGTTCCCTTCATCATGATGGGCTTCTGGGCTTCCTTCATCATGAGGGGCTTCCGGGCTCCCTTCATCATGAGGGGCTTCTGTGCTCCCTTCATCATGATGGGCTTCTGGGCTCCCTTCATCATGAGGGGCTTCTGGGTTCCCTTCATCATGATAGGTTTCTGGGTTCCCTTCATCATGAGGGGCTTCTTGGTTCCCTTCATCATGATGGGCTTCTGGGCTCCCTTCATCATGATGGGCTTCTGGGTTCCCTTCGTCATGAGGGGCTTCTGGGTTCCCTTCATCATGATGGGTTTCTGGGTTCCCTTCATCATGAGAGGCTTCTTGGTTCCCTTCATCATGATAAGCTTCTGGGCTCCCTTCATCATGATGGGCTTCTGGGTTCCCTTCATCATGATGGGTTTCTGGGTTCCCTTCATCATGATGGGTTTCTGGGTTCCCTTCATGAGGGGCTTCTGGGTTCCCTTCATCATGAGGGGCTTCTGGGCTCCCTTCATCATGAGGGACTTCTGGGTTCCCTTCATCCTGAGGGGCTTCTGAGTTCCCTTCATCATGAGGGGCTTCTGGGTTCCCTTCATCATGATGGGCTTCCGGGCTCCCTTCATCATGAGGGGCTTCTGGGCTCCCTTCATCATGATGGGCTTCTGGGCTCCCTTCATCATGAGGGGCTTCTGGGTTCCCTTCATAACGAGGGGCTTCTGAGTTCCCTTCATCATGATGGGCTTCTGGGCTCCCTTCATCATGAGGGGCTTCTGGGTTCCCTTCCTCATGATGGGTTTCTGGGCTCCCTTCATCATGATGGGTTTCTGGGCTCCTTTCATCATGATGGGCTTCTGGGCTCCCTTCATTATGATGGGCTTCTGGGCTCCCTTCATCATGATGGGTTTCTGGGTTGTCTTCACCATGAGGGGCTTCTGGGTTCCCTTCATAATGTTGGGCTTCTGGGCTCCCTTCATAATGAGGGGTTTCTGGGTTCCCTTCATCATGAAGGGCTTCTGGGTTCCCTTCATCATGAATGGCTTCTGGACTCCCTTCATAACGAGGGGCTTCTGAGTTCCCTTCATCATGATGGGCTTCTGGGCTCCCTTCGTCATGAGGGGCTTCTGGGTTCCCTTCATCATGATGGGCTTCTGGGCTCCCTTCATGATGAGGGGCTTCTGGGTTCCCTTCATCATGAAGGGCTTCTGGGTTCCCTTCATCATGAATGGCTTCTGGACTCCCTTCATAACGAGGGGCTTCTGAGTTCCCTTCATCATGATGGGCTTCTGGGCTCCCTTCGTCATGAGGGGCTTCTGGGTTCCCTTCATCATGATGGGCTTCTGGGCTCCCTTCATGATGAGGGGCTTCTGGGTTCCCTTCATCATGATGGGCTTCTGGGTTCCCTTCATCATGAGGGGCTTCTGGGTTCCCTTCATCATGAGGGGCTTCTGCTTTCCCTTCATCGTGAGGGGCTTATGAGTTCCCTTCATCATGAGGGGCTTCTGAGTTCCCTTCATCATGATGGGCTTCCGGGCTCCCTTCATCATGAGGGGCTTCTGGGCTCCCTTCATCATGATGGGCTTCTGGGCTCCCTTCATCATGAGGGGCTTCTGGGTTCCCTTCATCATGATGGGCTTCTGGGCTCCCTTCATCATGATGGGTTTCTGGGCTCCCTTCATCATGATGGGCTTCTGGGCTCCCTTCATCATGATGGGCTTCTGGGCTCCCTTCATCATGATGGGTTTCTGGGTTGTCTTCACCATGAGGGGCTTCTGGGTTCCCTTCATAATGATGGGCTTTTGGGCTCCCTTCATAATGAGGGGTTTCTGGGTTCCCTTCATCATGAATGGCTTCTGGGTTCCCTTCATCATGAATGGCTTCTGGACTCCCTTCATAACGAGGGGCTTCTGAGTTCAATTCATCATGATGGGCTTCTGGGCTCCCTTCGTCATGAGGGGCTTCTGGGTTCCCTTCATCATGATGGGTTTCTGGGCTCCCTTCATCATGATGGGCTTCTGGGCTCCCTTCATCATGATGGGTTTCTGGGTTCTCTTCACTATGAGGGGCTTCTGGGTTCCCTTCATCATGATGGGCTTCTGGGCTCCCTTCATGATGAGGGGCTTCTGGGTTCCCTTCATCATGATGGGCTTCTGGGTTCCCTTCATCATGAGGGGCTTCTGGGTTCCCTTCATCATGAGGGGCTTCTGGGTTCCCTTCATCATGATGGGCTTATTGGCTCCCTTCATAATGAGGGGCTTCTGGGCTCCCTTCATAATGAAGGGCTTCTGGGTTCCCTTCATCATGATGGGCTTCTGGGCTCTCTTCATCATGAGGGGCTTCTGGGTTCCTTCATCATGAGGGGCTTCTGGTTCCCTTCATCATGATGGGCTTCTGGGTTCCCTTCATCATGATGGGTTTCTGGGTTCTCTTCATCATGATGGGCTTCTGGGTTCCCTTCATTATGAGGGGCTTCGGGGTTCCCTTCATCATGAGGGGCATCTGGGCTCCCTTCGTCATGAGGGGCTTCTGGGCTCCCTTCAGTGTGTTTTATTTTTCTTATATCATCCTCTCAGTAGTGCTATTTCCAGACCTTTATACACACACACACACACACACACGTATATATATATATATATATATATATATATATATATATATATATATATATATATATATATATATATATATATATATATATATATATATATATATATATATATATATATATATATATATATATATATATATATATATATATATATATGTATATATATTTATGCATATATATATGTCGTGCCGAATAAATAAAACTTGCGATTTTGGCTTAAATAGAAGCACTCTTCTTTCCCAATAAGGCAAGCTAAAATTTGTGTATGTAATAATTTCGCAACCATCATTCTGAACCTATCAAAAGAAGTATATTTAATTGTGTTTGTTTATTATTAAATTATTGTAAACTAATGTAAAATATATATATTTAAATTAGGCTAAATTAAATTACGCTTGCTATAATAAGATTAGGTAAGTCTTCTTTTGGTACAAAATGATTAAGTTGTACTTTAACAAAACTAAAAATATGTATATCTTTAAACTTATTTTAAAAAAGTTTAAAAAAGACTTAATTTTAAATGAGTTCTTTCTAATTAACCAGTTTTACCTATTCGGCACGAGATGTATATACGTAGGTACGTACATATATAAAAGAGAACACTAACATCAACCTTAGAATACATGTCGTCTAGTATTCTTTTTCCCCTCATCATAACCTCTGTTACTCATTACTCCTTTTTTTCTGTGTATGTATCTCGTTTTACTGAGACATCTGAAGTTCTATCCCTCCTCGAATGTTATAAATTCGTATCTAGGACAGGTGATCGCACCAATTACCCGTTTCATCTTTTTTTTTTTTGTACTGTGTCTCTTCCCCCCCCCCTCTCTCTCTCTATTCTGTGACTTGCATTTCATGAAAAACCGTCGTTCTTCAATGACTAAGAGCGAGTCCACTCAGCCACCCTGGGTGTTGGGCTGTTATGAGAGAGACGAGAGTGAGGGATGGACACAACTGCCAGCTTGAGAGCGCCGCTTCCCCTTACCCTCATTTGTCTTCTCTCACTCATATGCATGTGTGTGTATGCAAATGCGTATGTATACATAAGTTTGTATGTTCATACATGTTCATGAGCACGTGAACAAACGAATATACATACGAAATTTTCCTCTGTGACAATATGTAACTATCTTGCAAAGAAATATCGCAGCTAGAAGGATTCGAATCTAGGTCGTCAGCTCTTCACGAGTGTAGCTGGCTGCCCTCCTAATGCCTTGAAGCACTCAGCTATAGATGCCACGAGTCGCTAGTATTCAGCTGGTCCGCAAGTCATGTTTCTCTTAACGCCGAGCAGACCAGTCAGCCTCAAGGATGGTCTCCGCCTACTTGATTCTCCTCCTAATGTGATGTATCGTTGTTATTTTCATAATATCGAAGCGAGTGCCATTACATATTCTTAAGATTAATAATGACTATATTGCTGTATATATATATATATATATATATATATATATATATATATATATATATATATATATATATATATATATATATATATATATATATATATATATATATATATATATATATATATATATATATATATATATATATATATATATATATATATATATATATATATATATATATATCCCTCTCTGACCTCACGATCTCCATTCACTTTCCTCCCTTCTCCTTCGCATCTGTGTTTCGAGGGTTCCTATCTCTTTCCCTTGCATCCTTATATCTCTTCCTTCCTCTTTTCTCTGCCTCTCCTCGCAAACATATATTTCTCTTTCCTTCTAGCTCAAATCTTTTCCCTTCTCCCACTCTCTCCCTGCTTATCCATTCCTCCCCCCCCCCCCCGATTTTTTCAAACTCTCCACTTCCTCTCCTCTTGACCATTTTTTTCATTTTTCCATCCCTCCCTCCCTCCCTCCTCTTCTCTTGGCATCCATCTTCCCTTCTTTCCTCCAGCCGTCCCTCTGCTCCATCCCTCCCTCCCTCCCTCCCATGGCATCCATCATCTTTTGTTATCTCTTTCCTCTCTACCATTCCTCGCTGGCTATGTCATATATTTAATGACCGGAGACGTATGGTGATACCGACAGTATGTATTGAATAATACATATGAGCAGTTCAGGATTTTACTTGAGGAAACGTTTCGCCACTTCAGTCAAAACGTTTCCTCAGTAGATATTCTGTACTGTGCATATGTGTCTTTATTTTTAATGATAAGCATTATCGTATTGCGCACGTATCTTATTCATCAATGGAGTCTGCATCTCTGTCTGTCTGTCTCTGTCTCTGTCTCTGTCTCTGTCTCTGTCTCTCTGTCTCTGTCTGTCTCTGTCTCTGTCTCTGTCTGTCTGTCTGTCTGTCTGTCTCTCTCTCTCTCTCTCTCTCTCTCTCTCCATATCTTTTTATCTATCAATCAATTTATTTCTCTCTTTTACACAAGGTTTTACAAGGTTAGGATAAAAATTCCTAGCGTTATTTACAAACTAAGATCTGTTACCTACATTAGCTCATAGCTAATTGCAAATCACTTCTTTTGTCGAGTCAAAGAATTAGGGAACAGGATGAAGCTGGAAGCATCTCTCAGCCAGCGATTTCACTGGGTCGTCTTTATTTCGTTGATACCGTTATGTTGTACGAACATCTTTCAGAATGATCTCGGATGAAGTGATGTTCTGGAGATGGGTACAGCCGGAATGTTGCTGTTTGCTACCTGTCTTGTTGTGTAGAAGCTCACTTCTCGCTGTCCGGAGTGGAGCTCTATCTCTCTCTCTCTCTCTCGCTCTCTCTTCCTCTCTGTCTCTCTCTCTCTCTCTCTCTCTCTCTCTCTCTCTCTCTCTCTCTCTCTCTCTCTCTCTCTCTCTCTCTCTCTCTCTCTCTCTCTCTCTCTCTCTCTCTCTCTCTCTCTCTTTTTTTTTTTTTTACACAGGGTTTGACAAGGTTAAGGATCCCTAGCTTTATTGACAAGCTATTTACAGGTTAAGGATTCCTAACTTTATTGGAAAGCTAAGAGCTGTTACCTACATCAGCTCATTTGAAAGCATTTTTATTATTATGAGACATACAAGTAGGGAACAGGATGAAGTTGGAGCCATCTGTGGGCCAGCATTTTCATGTGATCAACTGTCGTTATCTCGTTGACATCATTATGCTGTACGAATGTGTTCCATACTCGAGTCATCCTGGGTATATATGATCTCAGATGGAGTGATGTTCTGGAGAAGGGTACAGCCAGAGTGAAGTTGCTGCTTTCTGCCCGTCTTGTGGCATAAAAGCTTGTTTCACGCTGTACTCGAAGTGGATCCAAGTGTGGTACTTTGACAATATTGGCCTTGTACATAACAGTAAGGCCACCCACATCCCTCCTATGTTGAAGGCTCTGCTGAAATGACAGATCTATCCAGGATGGGTCCAGGCGAGAGATGAGACGTCTTGCTCTGTTCTCTACTCTGTCAAGCAGTCGCAGATGAGAGGGGGGGAGGGGTCAGGCAAACCAAGAAAGTGGAGCATACTCAAGGTGTGAGCGTACTTGTGCCTCGTACATAATCTTGCAACCCCTAGTGTCAAGCAGATTCGAGATACGGCGAAGTGCTGTGAGCTTCCTGGCTGCCTTGTTTACAAGATTTACAACATGGTTCTTCATGATTAATTTGGAGTCAAATTTCACTCCAAGGATATCAACTTCTTCTCCAGGTGCCAGCACCCTCCCATTCATCCTTACTACTGCACTAGCATTACCATCATGGTGCCTAGAGACGATCATCATTTGCGTTTTCTAAGGTGTAAATGTTACTTGCCATCTATTTCCCCAAGCTGATATAGCTCTCAGCTGGTGATTGATGTAGCTTAGAGCAGCTGGCATTTCTTCTCTTGGATAAGTGAATGTCAGTGTACAGTCGTCTGCATATGCATGTGATTCTGGGATGAGATGAAGAAGGTCGTTGAAGTAGACATTCCATAACAATGGAACACTTGCCCGAATAGGATGTCTTACTGATTCCGTTCCATTGAGAACTACACTCAGAGATCTACCATGAAGGTAATCACTGAGGAGACATAACGTAGAGCCTGCAATTCCCAGTGCTTGAAGTTTTGCTAAGAGACCCTGGTGCCACACCCGGTCGAAAGCGCCAGCAATGTCCAGTGCTACCACACAGCTGACTTTGGATTCATCCAGTGACTGGTGCCACTTAGTGGAGAGGTTTAACAACAGATCAACAGCAGAATAACCTTTCCTGAAGCCATATTGACGATCACAAAGTAGTGAGTGGTAATCAAAAAAAACTCTGTCATTTATCTTGAGATTATTGTCTCGAGGATCTTACCAGTGATTGACAGGAGTGACACTGGTCTGTAGTTGCTGATTTCTGCTCTGCTCTTCTTTTTGTGAACAGGGACTACATTTGCCTCTTTCCATAGAGAGGGCCATTTACACTGCACTAGGCAGTGCTGAAAGATGCGAGTTAGAGGTGCTGCTAGCTGGTCTGCACATCTTCTCAACAATCTTGGGCTCAACTTGTCTGGGCTCACAGTCTTTTCTTGGTCAAGCGATTTAAGAAGGAAATGCACCTCCTCCTGCCTTATTGTCACCACTGACAGTTTTGACATAGTTCTTGCAGCTAGCCAAGGAGGGTCCCTTGCTGGATCAGGAACTTGCATTTTGGTAGCAAAGTGTTCAGCAAAGAGGTCCGCCTTCTCTTGACTACTAGTAGAGGTGGTCCCATCTTGTCCCATCCTCTCTCTCTCTCTCTCTCTCTCTCTCTCTCTCATCCTACCTTTTATCCCCCTCTGCTCCCTATCATATACCCTCCCTGAATCTTTCAAACATTACTCCTTTCCTTTTCCCCTCTTCTGTTCTCTTTTTCTTTTCTTCCCATCTCCCCATCTCTCGTACTTCACCATCTCTTCAACTCCCGTCAATCATTTCCCCTCTACCCGTCTTCCACACTGCATCCCCTCCCCTCCCTCTCACACACATCATTATCTCTTTAATCTTCTCTCTCTCTTTCACTCTGTCTGTCTGTCTGTCTGTCTGTCTGTCTGCCTGTCTGTCTGTCTGTCTGTCTGTCTGTCTGTCTCTCTCTCTCTCTCTCTCTCTCTCTCTCTCTCTCTCTCTCTCTCTCTCTCTTTCCTTCCCAAACTTAAAAGCCTCTGTATCGGTACTTCTGAAAAAAAAATTAAAACTCCTATTTTCTGCTTACCGGAATAACAATAGCCGCTTGCATCTCACTCTCCACAGAATTACAATATTATGTTCGTGGATTATTGGAATTTAGAACAGTTTATCCCCGTTTTGGTGAAGGTAACTGTCTACCTTGTTGGTGTGACTCTTGTGATGGACACATGTGTAGGACACTCGTGGAAACAAGTATGTGGATGGATGTGGGGGACAGGGTGAGGGACACATAAAATGATGGATACCTGTAAAGACACGAGTATTGGTGAACACTTACATACCTTTATCTTCCTTAATAAATATAATAAATCGTTTAATGCCTTATATACATATATACATACACACACACACACACACACACACACATACACACACACACACACACACACACACACACACACACACACACACACACACACACACACACACACACACACACACACATATAAATATATATGTATATATATATATATATAAATATATATTTATATATATATAAATATATTTATATATATATATATATATATATATATATATATATATATATATATATTATATATATATATATATATATATATATATATATATATATATATATATATATATATATATATATATATATATATATATATATATATATATATATATATATATATATATATACATATATATAGGTTAGTAGACGAATTTGGGAGTGTGTGTAAAGGTAGAAAGTTGAAAGTGAACATAGAAAAGAGTAAGGTGATGAGGGTATCAAATGATTTAGATAAAGAAAAATTGGATATCAAACTGGGGAGGAGGAGTATGGAAGAAGTGAATGTTTTCAGATATTTGCGAGTTGACGTGTCAGCGGATGGATTTATGAAGGATGAGGTTAATCATAGAACTGATGAAGAAAAAAAGGTGAGTTGTGCGTTGAGATATATGTGGAGGCAAAAAATTTTATGTACGGAGGCAAAGAAGGGAATGTATGAAAGTATAGTAGTACCACACTCTTATATGGGTGTGAAGCTTGGGTTGTGAATGCAGCAGCGAGGAGGCGGTTGGAGGCAGTGGAGATGTCCTGTCTAAGGGCAATGTGTGGTGTAAATATTATGCAGAAAATCCGGAGTGTGGAAATTAGGAGAAGGTGTGGAGTTAATAAAATTATTAGTCAGAGGGCTGAAGAGGGGTTGTTGAGGTGGTGTATAAATCTGGAGGGAAAGGAAGGCGGGGTAGGGGTCGTTCTCGATAAGGTTGGAGGGAGGGGGTAAAGGAGGAGTTGTGGGCGAGTGGTTTGGACTCCCAGCAAGCATGCGTGAGCGTGTTAGATTGGAGTGAATGGAGACGAATGGTATCTGGGACCTGACGATCTGTTGGAGTGTGAGCAGTGTAATATTTATTGAAGGGATTCAGGGAAACTGGTTATTTTTAAATAACCGGACTTGAGTCCTGGAAATGGGAAGTACAATGCCTGCACTCTAAAGGAGGGGTTTGGGATATTGGCAGTTTGGAGGGATATATTGCGTATTTTTATACGTATATACTTCTAAACTGTTGTATTCTGGGCACCTCTGCAAAAACAGTGATTATTTGTGAGTGAGGTGAAAGTGTTGAATGATGAAAGTATTTTCTTTTTGGGGATTTTCTTTCGTTTTGGGTCACCCTGCCTCGGTGGGAGACGACCGACTTGTTGAAATATATATATATATATATATATATATATATATATATATATATATATATATATATATATATATATATATAAATATATATATATATATATATATATATATATATATATATGTATATATGTATATATATATATATATATATATATATATATATATATATATATATATATATATATATATATATATATATAAACGACGTCATAAAGAGAAGCCTCGCCACAGCCCGTTGCAGAGGTTTGACGAAGTCTAAAGCGTCTTGATGTAGGACTATGCTACCCTGGAAGGATGGTAGGCAGATTGCCTGAGACTACACCTGTGCCGCCACAATGGCAGACACTTACGTGCCATACTCCGTAGCTGAAGGGGGTGGGGCTGCCAGCCACAGGGAGACCCAGGAGACCAGCAAATATGAAGGCCTTGCCCCTTGCTATAACTTCGTCCCAATAGACCCTTGGAGCATGGGGCAAGTGTGCTCTAAAGTTCCTAATTTCATTCTACTCCCTGTTTGGTGTACTTGCCCAACGAGCAGCATATTTTTATTATTGTACCCACGAAGGAGTGGTATTGATCAATAACAGCACTAGCCAAGGAGTCTAACCCATGTTGCTTTGGCCCGCCTCATGGTGAGCGAAAACGCATGGCTCTCAAGTCCACGGGACCAGACAATCCTCAAGAATGACGCACCCAGCTAAGATAGATGTTGTATCCGTAATCCGAGGACATACGGTGATGTAGATGCCTCTGAGTTAATTTCATTCAACTCCCTGTTTGGTGTACTAGCCCAACAAGCAGTATTTTATATTATTGTACCTACGAACGAGCAGGCCAAAGCAGCATGGGTTCGACTCCTTGGCTAGTCGCAGTGTTGTTATTGATCAATACCACTCATTTGTGGGTACAATAATATAAAATACTGCTCGTTGGGCTAGTTCACCAAACAGTGAGTAGAATGAAATTAGCTCAGAGGCGTCCACACCACCGTATGTTCTCGGATGACAGGTACAACACCAATTGTGACGCTACTGTTACATCCTACACCTCCACGGATGTCATGGCATATCTATTCTCATTTAATTTATTTATTAATTGACAGTTGTCAATAAATAAATAGAAGAATGGATAGGGACTCAAAGCGTGGTTCATGCGAGTAGCGGTCCCAGCGTGGTCCATGCGAGTAGCGGTCCCAGCGTGGTACATGCGAGTAGCGGTCCCAGCGTGGTCCATGCGAGTAGCGGTCCCAGCGTGGTACATGCGAGTGGTCCCAGCCATGCGAGTAGCGGTCCCAGCGTGGTCCCAGCGTGGTCCATGCGAGTAGCGGTCCCAGCGTGGTCCATGCGAGTAGCGGTCCCAGCGTGGTCCATGCGAGTAGCGGTCCCAGCGTGGTCCATGCGAGTAGCGGTCCCAGCGTGGTACATGCGAGTAGCGGTCCCAGCGTGGTACATGCGAGTAGCGGTCCCAGCGTGGTACATGCGAGTAGCGGTCCCAGCGTGGTCCATGCGAGTAGCGGTCCCAGCGTGGTACATGCGAGTAGCGGTCCCAGCGTGGTCCATGCGAGTAGCGGTCCCAGCGTGGTACATGCGAGTAGCGGTCCCAGCGTGGTACATGCGAGTAGCGGTCCCAGCGTGGTACATGCGAGTAGCGGTCCCAGCGTGGTACATGCGAGTAGCGGTCCCAGCGTGGTACATGCGAGTAGCGGTCCCAGCGTGGTACATGCGAGTAGCGGTCCCAGCGTGGTACATGCGAGTAGCGGTCCCAGCGTGGTACATGCGAGTAGCGGTCCCAGCGTGGTCCATGCGAGTAGCGGTCCCAGCGTGGTACATGCGAGTAACGGTCCCAGCGTGGTACATGCGAGTAGCGGTCCCAGCGTGGTACATGCGAGTAGCAGTCCCAGCGTGGTACATGCGAGTAGCGGTCCCTGCGTGGTACCATGTCATAGAAATACTCTTTGTAAAATCATTCTCTTGATAACTCTCACGGTAAAGTGGTACAGCTTTTGGCCTGTTACTTGTATGGGCCAGGGTTCGTGTCTTCGTCCATTCTTCTGTTTCTATACAAACAGATGTCCTGAGATTACAGACTAATTGGTACTGAGGGGAATGAGAATAAATGTGCAATGAAGACTATGAGGGCGTGGGATGAGACTTTCAGTACCCCTTATTCTCTCCCTACCACTTATTCACAGCGATCACATCGAAGATGTTTTATCCCTACATTTGTTGCACTCATTTTTATTTTAGCTTCCATACGTCACTTTGGCACTGTCACACCCCTTGTAGAATTGCCTGTCGACATCTAAATTTACTCTACCGGTTCCTATGTTGACGCTGTGCCTGTTTCCTCTATTTTATTGTGGTACTATCACTGAATTCAGCTTTTCAATGTAATCCTCATAATTCGGACATTTAAACTCAAACTAGACTGCTAGCAAGTAGAAAATTATAAATTCCATGACGTATATGGGGAGAAAAAGAGTCCTTGTTAAGGAATCGTAGTTTCGCAAGTGTTACATAGGCCTCTGGTGTTTTCCTGCTTATTTTGCCATCGATATTTTCAGTGTTATGTCTAGCTGCAGTTTTATCGCAGTTTTCTTGTGCGAGATTTTTTTTTTTGTTTAACTTGTAGAACAAGCCAGTCGTTGACGTCTGTCTTCAGAGCACACGAGGGACCACTGCTGCTTGGGTTTGTCTGCCTGTTACTTCACCCTACGACGATATCTCATTCATTTATACAGAACCATAAAACAAAAGCATACATCAGAGAATATTTGCGTATCATACTGTTTCGCTGCTTTTATTAAGGTGATACAAAAAAAAGAAGTAAATCCAAAGAACAGTAAACTACTTTTTTTTTTAACTTTGAGCCAGGATCTTCCAGACTGATGATAAACGAGAAACCGAATATAGGCGGGCAGATTTCTCAAGAGTGTGGGTAGATTTCTCAAGAGTGTGGGTAGATTTCTCAAGAGTGTGGGAAGATTTCTCAAGAGTGTGAATAAATTTCTAAAGAGCGTGGGTAGATTTCTCAAGAGTGTGGATCAATTTATCAAGAGTGTGGGTAGATTCCTCAAGACTGTGGATAAATTTCTAAAGAGTGTGGGTAGACTTCTCAAGAGTGTGGATAAATTTCTCAAGAGTGTGGGCAGATTTCTCAAGAGTGTGGATAAATTTCTCAAGAGGGGGGGCAATTTGCTCAAGAGTGTGGATAAATTTCTCAAGAGTGTGGGCAGATTTCTCAAGATTGTGGATAAAGTTCTCAAGAGTGTGGGCAGATTTCTCAAGAGTGTGGATAAATTTCCCAAGAGCGTGGGCAGATTTCTCAAGAGTGTGGATGAATTTCTCAAGAGTGTGGGTAGATTTCTCAAGAGTGTGGATGAATTTCTCAAGAGTGTGGGTAGATTTCTCCAGAGTGTGGATAAATTTCTCAAGAGTGTGGGTAGATTTCTCAAGAGTGTGGATGAATTTCTCAAGAGTGTGGGCAGATTTCTCAAGAGTGTGGGAAGATTTCTCAAGAGTGTGGATAAATTTCTCAAGAGTGTGGACAGATTTCTCAAGAGTGTGGATAAATTTCTCAAGAGTGTGGGAAGATTTCTCAGGAGTGTGTGCAGATTTTTCAAGAGTGCGGGTAGATTTCTTAAGAGCGTGGGCAGATTTCTCAAGAGTTTGGGCAGATTTCTCAAGAGTGTGGATAAATTTCCCAAGAGTGTGGGTAAATTTCTCAAGAGTGTGGCTAGAATTCTCAAGAGTGTGGGCAGATTTCTTAAGAGTGTGGGTAGAATTCTCAAGAGTGTAGGCAGTTTTCTCAAGAGTGTGGGCAGATTTCTCAAGAGTGTGGATAAATTTCTCAATAGTGTGGGCTGATTAGTCAAGAGTGTGGATAAATTTCTCAAGAGTGTGGGAAGATTTCTCAAGAGTGTGGATAAATTTCTCAAGAGTGTGGGCAGATTTCTCAAGAGTGTGAGCAGATTTCTCAAGAGGGTTGGTAGATTTCTCAAGAGTGTGGGCAGATTTCTCAAGAGTGTGGTCAGATTTGTCAAGAGTGTTGATAAATTTCTCGAGTGTGGGCTGATTTGTCAAGAGTGTGGATAAATTTCTCAAGAGTGTGGGCCGATTTCTCAAGAGTGTGCGTAGAATTCTCAAGAGTGTGGGCAGATTTCTCAAGAGTGTGGATAAATTTCCCAAGAGCGTGGGCAGATTTCTCTAGAGTGTGGATGAATTTCTCAAGAGTGTGGGTAGATTTCTCAAGAGTGTGGATAAATTTCTCAAGAGTGTGGGGAGATTTCTCCAGAGTGTGGAAAAATTTCTCAGGAGTGTGGGTAGATTTCTCTAGAGTGTGGATGAATTTCTTAAGAATGTGGGCAGATTTCTCAAGACTGCGGGAAGATTTCTCAAGAGTGTGGATAAATTTCTCAAGAGTGTGGGCAGATTTCTCAAGAGTGTGAATAAATTTATCAAGAGTGAGGGTAGATTTCTCAAGAGTGTGGATAAATTTCTCAAGAGTGTAGGCAGATTTCTCAAGAGTGTGGATAAATTTCTCATGAGTGTGGGTAGTCTTCTCTAGACTGTGGGTAGATTTCTCAAGAGTGTGAGCAGATTTCTCAAGAGTGTGGGTAGATTTCTCAAGAGTGTGAATAAATTTCTCAAGAGCGTGGAAAGATTTCTCAAGAGTGTGGATAAATTTCTCAAGAGTGTGGGAAGATTTCTTAGGAGTGTGTGCAGATTTTTCAAGAGTGTGGGTAGATTTCTTAAGACCGTGGTCAGATTTGTCAAGAGTTTGGGCAGATTTCTCAAGAGTGTGGATAAATTTCCCAAGAGTGTGGGTAAATTTCTCAAGAGTGTGGGTAGAATTATCAAGAGTGTGGGCAGATTTCTTAAGAGTGTGGGTAGAATTCTCAAGAGTGTGGGCAGTTTTCTCAAGAGTGTGGGCAGATTTCTCAAGAGTGTGGATAAATTTCTCAAGAGTTTGGGCTGATTAGTCAAGAGTGTTGATAAATTTCTCAAGAGTGTGGGCAGATTTCTCAAGAGTGTGGATAAATTTCTCAAGAGTGTGGGCAGATTTCTCAAGGATGTGAGCAGATTTCTCAAGAGTGTTGGTAGATTTCTCAAGAGTGTGGGCAGATTTCTCAAGAGTGTGGTCAGATTTGTCAAGAGTGTGGATAAATTTCTCAAGAGTGTGGGCAGATTTCTCAAGAGTGTGCGTAGAATTCTCAAGAGTGTGGGCATATTTCTCAAGAGTGTGGATAAATTTCGCAAGAGTGTGGATAAATTTCTCAAGAGTGTGAGCAGATTTGTCAAGAGTGTGGGCAAATTTCTGAAGAGTGTGCGTAGAATTCTCAAGAGTGTGGGCAGATTTCTCAAGAGTGTGAGCAGATTTCTCAAGAGTGTGGATAAATTTCTCAAGAGTGTGGGCAGATTTCTCAAGAGTGTGCGTAGAATTCTCAAAAGTGTCGGCAGATTTCTCAAGAGTGTGAGCAGATTTCTCAAGAGTGTGGGTAGATTTCTCAAGAGTGTGGGCAGATTTCTCAAGAGTGTGGGCAGATTTGTCAAGTGTGTGGATAAATTTCACAAGAGAGTGGGCAGATTTCTCAAGAGTGTGGATAAATTTCTCAAGAGTGTGGGCAGTTTTCTCAGGAGTGTGGATAAATTTCTCAAGAGTGCGGATAGATTTCTCAAGAATTTGGGCATATTTCTCAAGAGTGTGGGCAGATTTCTCAAAAATTTGGATAAATTTCTCAAAAGCGTGGGTAGATTTCTCAAGAGTGTGAGCAGATTTAATAAGTGTGCGGGTAGATTTCTCGAGAGTGTGAATAGATTTCTCAGGAGTGTGGGCAGATTTCTCAACAATGTGGGTAGATTTGACAAGAGTGTGGGTAGATTTCTCAAGAGCGTGGGTAGATTCCTCAAGTGTAGGTAGATTTCTCAAGAGGGTAGATAGATTTTTCAAAATGTGGGTAGATTTTTCAAAGGTGTGGGTAGGTTTCTCAAGAGTGTGAGTAGATTTTTCAAGAGTGTGAGTAGATTTCTCAAGAGTGTGGGTAGATTTCTCAAGAGTGTGAGTAGATTTTTCAAGAGTGTGAGTAGATTTCTCAAGAGTGTGGGTAGATTTCTCAAGTGTGTAGGTAGATTTCTCAAGAGTGGGGGCAGATTTCTCAAGAGTGTGTAAAGATTTCTCAAGAGTGTGGGTAGATTTCTCAAAAGTGTGGGTAGATTTCTCAAGAGTGTCGGTAGATTTCTCAAGAGCGTGGGTAGATTTCTCAAGTGTGGGTAGATTTCTCAAGAGTGTGGGCAGATTTCTCAAAAGTGTTGGTAGATTTCTCAAGAGTGTGAATAGATTTCTCAAGAGTGTAGCTAGATTTCTCAAGAGTGCGGGTAGATTTCTCAAGAGTGTGGGTAGATTTCTCAAGAGCTTGGGTAGATTTCTCAAGTGTGGGTAGATTTCTCAAGAGTGTGGGCAGATTTCTCAATAGTATGGATAGATTTCTCAAGTGTGTAGGTAGATTTCTCAAGAGTGGGAGTAGATTTCTCAAGTGTTGGTAGATTTCTCAAGTGTGGGTAGATTTCTCAAGAGTGTGTGCAGATTTCTCAAGAGTGTTGGTAGATTTCTCAAGAGTGTGTACAGATTTCTCAAGAGTGTGGCTAGATTTCTCAAGAGTGTGGTTAGATTTCTCAAGAGTGTGGGTAGATTTCTCAAGAGCGTGGGTACATTTCTTAAGTGTGGGTAGATTTCTCAAGAGTGTGGGTAGATTTCTCAATAGTATGGATAGATTTCTCAAGTGTGTAGGTAGATTTCTCTAGAGCGGGGGTAGATTTCTCAAGGGTTGGTAGATTTCTCAAGAGATTGTATAGATTTCTCAAGAGTGTGGCTAGATTTCTCAAGAGTATGGGTAGATTTCTCAACAATGTGGGTAGATTTGTCAAGAGTGTGGGTAGATTTCTCAAGAGCGTGGGTAGATTTCTCAAGTGTAGGTAGATTTCTCAAGAGTGTAGATAGATTTCTCAAGAATGTGGGTAGATTTTTCAAGGGTGTGGGTAGGTTTCTCAAGAGTGTGGGTAGATTTCTCAAATGTGTGGGAAGATTTCTCAAGAGTGTCGGTAGATTTCTCAAGGGTGTGGGGTAGATTTCTCAAGTGTGTAGGTAGATTTCTCAAGAGTGTGGGCAGATTTATCAATAGTGTGTATAGATTTCTCAAGAGTGTTGGTAGATTTCTCAAAAGTGTGGGTAGATTTCTCAAGAGTGTGGGTAGATTTCTCAAGAGCGTGGGTAGATTTCTCAAGTGTGGGTAGATTTCTCAAGAGTGTGGGCAGATTTCTCAAAATTGTTGGTAGATTTCTCAAGAGTGTGTATAGATTTCTCAAGAGTGTGGCTAGATTTCTCAAGAGTGCTGCGGGTAGATTTCTCAAAAGTGTGGGTAGATTTCACATGAGCTTGGGTAGATTTCTCAAGTGTGGGTAGATTTCTCAAGAGTGTGGGTAGATTTCTCAATAGTATGGACAGATTTCTCAAGTGTGTAGGTAGATTTCTCAAGAGTGGGAATGGATTTCTCAAGTGTTGGTAGATTTCTCAAGTGTGGGTAGATTTCTCAAGAGTGTGTGCAGATTTCTCAAGAGTGTTGGTAGATTTCTCAAGAGTGTGGCTAGATTTCTCAAGAGTGTGGCTAGATTTCTCAAGAGTGTGGGTAGAGTTCTCAAGAGTGTGGGTACATTTCTCAAGAGCGTGGGTAGATTTCGCAAGTGTGGGTAGATTTCTCAAGAGTGTGGGTAGATTTCTCAAGAGTGTGGGTAGATTACTCAAGAGCGTTTGTAGATTTCTCAAATGTGGGTAGATTTCTCAAGAGCATGGGTAGATTTCTCAAGTGTGGGTAGATTTCTCAAGAGTGTGGGTAGATTTCTCAAAGTGTGGGCAGATTTCTCAAGGGTGTGTGTAGATTACTCAAGAGCGTTTGTAAATTTCTCTAGTGTGGGTAGATTTCCCAAGAGTGTGGGTTCATTTCTCAAGAGATTGGGTAGATCTCTCAAGAGATTGGGTAGATTTCTCAAAATTGTGGGAAGATTTCTCAAGAGTGTGGATAAATTTCTCAAGAGTGTGGGCAGATTTCTCATGAGTGTGAATAAATTTCTCAAGAGTGTGGGTAGATTTCTCAAGAGTGTGGGCAGATTTCTCAAGAGGGTGGGTAGATTTCTCAAGTGTGGGTAGATTTCTCAAGAGTTTGGGAAGATTTCTCAAGAGTGTGGATAAATTTCTCAAGAGTGTGGGCAGATTTTTCAAGAGTGTGGGCAGATTTCTCAAGAGTGTGGATAAATTTCTCAAGAGTGTAGGTAGATTTCTCAAGAGTGTGGGTAGATTTCTCAAGAATGTGAGCAGATTTCTTAAGTGTGCGGGTAGATTTCTCGAGAGTGTGAGTAGATTTCTCAGGAGTGTGGGCAGATTTCTCAACAATGTGGGTAGATTTGTCAAGAGTGTGGGTAGATTTCTCAAGAGCGTGGGTAGATTTCTCAAGTGTAGGTAGATTTCTCAAGAGTGTAGATAGATTTCTCAAGAATGTGGGTAGATTTTTCAAGGGTGTGGGTAGGTTTCTGAAGAGTGTGGGTAGATTTCTCAAAAGTGTGGGAAGATTTCTCAAGAGTGTGGGTAGATTTCTCAAGAGTGTGGGTAGATTTCTCAAGTGTGTAGGTAGATTTCTCAAGAGTGGGGGCAGATTTCTCAAGAGTGTGTATAGATTTCTCAAGAGTGTGGGTAGATTTCTCAAAAGTGTGGGTAGATTTCTCAAGAGTGTAGGTAGATTTGTCAAGTGTGGCTAGATTTCTCAAGATTGAGGGTAGATTTCTCAATAGTATGGATAGATTTCTCAAGTGTGTAGGTAGATTTCTCAAGAGTGGGAGTAGATTTCTCAAGTGTTGGTAGATTTCTCAAGTGTGGGTAGATTTCTCAAGAGTGTGGGCAGATTTCTCAAGAGTGTTGATAGATTTCTCAAGAGTGTGTATAGATTTCTCACGAGTGTGGCTAGATTTCTCAAGAGTTTGTTTAGATTTCTCAAGAGTGTTGGTAGATTTCTCAAGAGCGTGGGTAGATTTCTCAAGTGTGGGTAGACTTCTCAAGAGTGAGGGTAGATTTCTCAATAGTATGGATAGATTTCTCAAGTGTGTAGGTAGATTTCTATAGAGTGGGGTAGATTTCTCAAGTGTTGGTAGATTTCTCAAGAGATTGTATAGATTTCTCCAGAGTGCGGCTAGATTTCTCAAGAGTATGGGTAGATTTCTCGAGAGTGTAGGTAGATTTTTCAAGAGTCTGGGCAGATTTCTCAAGAGTTTGAATAAATTTCTCAAGAGTTTGGGTAGATTTCTCAAGAGTGTGGGCAGATTTCTCAAGAGTGTGGGTAGATTACTCAAGAGCGTTTGTAGATTTCTCAAGTGTGTGTAGATTTCTCAAGAGTGTGGGCAGATTTCTCAAGAGGGTGGGTAGATTTCTCAAGAGTGTGGGTAGATTACTCAAGAGCGTTTGTAGATTTCTCAAGTGTGTGTAGATTTCTCAAGTGTGGGCAGATTTCTCAAGGGTATGGGTAGACTACTCAAGAGCGTTTGTAGATTTCTCAAGTGTGTGGGTAGATTTCTCAAGAGTGTGGGTAGATTTCTCAAGAGTGTGGGTAGATTTCTCAAGACTGTGAGTAGATTTCTCTAGAGTGTGGGTTAGATATCTCAATTGTGTAGGTAGATTTCTCAATAGTGGGGGTAGATTTCTCTAGAGTGTTGGTAGATTTCTCATGAGTGTTGATAGATTT
>NC_091293.1:30397295-30411415 GCF_038502225.1 Cherax quadricarinatus | reverse complement strand
ATTAAAAGAAGAAAAATGTCACCTACACTCCATTAACAATATTATCCTGCTTCTAAATACAATACGCTAGTATTAGGCTTGATTCAAAAGCTTTCTAAGCTTATTACATGAAAACCAATTACGGAATGGTATATACAAAATTGATCCGAGGTCATTTATACTTATTCCATTCGCTCCACGAACCTTCACTTAATAATAATTCACCAAGATTAAAAATTAGAAGTTGGTCGGGTAAGGTATTCCTGTAATTTCATACGAAAGCCTTTGAGAAAGTTAATGGAAGACGGGAACACTATGCTAAAGCCGGCACATATTAGGAGGTACAAAGTTGTACAGTAATTATGGTTTCACTAAACTCGTGGAAATTAAAATCGCTATAAAAAAATGAGTTTTCAGCATTTCTCAGTTTTCTTTTCTATTATGTTGCATTTATACCTTTCTACAATCCTAAAAGAAAAAAAAAATTCGTGTTGTTTTTAAGAACATCTGATATATATTCCTTTTAAATTGGCAAAATGGCATCAACACAACCTAAATTAAATATAAATATACTTCCAGTGCCTGAAACCGACCAGAAGAGGTGTTCTCTAGTTATTTAATGGAAATAAATTTTTTTTAATAAAATTATCCATTTAAAATTTACATAGTTCAAAGTGAAAGCCATAATGTATTGTAATAAATCCCATTAACACTGGAAGTTAGAAGCCTATCAGAAAATTCATTCTCCAGCAAATGCTCTGAGTCCAGTGATTCAAGGTTTCTTAACATTTTCATAAAAAATCAAATTTACACCTACTCAGTCTAGATTTAAAAAAAAATCAGAAAACCACTTGCATATCCCTCTTGGAGGATACTTGTATATCCATAAGACTAACCCCAAAATTAGATGTATTTTAATATAAAGTAGATGTGTCTCGGTCACTTCATGGTGAGAAAAGGTATCCCCCACATCCCACATGCCTAACCCCCTCTACCTCAATGCACGCAAAAATGAATAGTGCAGAGTAAGGCATAAGTTGCAAGTGGAGTTAAATTTCAATACTCGAAACTTGAAGCTAATTAGAAGTCAGTCAAAACTAATAATCTCACTTTTATATATAAAAGTGGCAAATTGGTATTTAGCAAAACCACTTCAAACCTTAAGTTTGAAGCAGTTCAGAAGTTGCATTCTCAAGTTATCAAATTTCTTCCAGAAAATTAGCAGTTGACACCTTCAAAGAGGAAAATCAATCCGAAATTTATCTACGTCAAAAATTCACCAACATTTAAAAAATGTATTTGTTAGGACGATGCATTCTTCGGTTATTCCAAAAACAACTTGCTTAGTAAAACTGGTCAGTTTATATTTATGCAAGCAAAAACTGGTTCAAAATTTCAAGAGAAAATGCAATAATGCCAAAGATTTGAAGCCGACTAGACGTGTGGCTTTCTGGTTATCGTGCCTTCTTTGGAAAACATCACTTTCCAGTCCCCACGTGCTATCTCACTTTACGAGTTTACTGGCTTCTTAGAAGTGCTAAAGAGCAGTAAGAAGAAGAAGAAGAAGAAGAATACAGCTGTGTTAAAGAAGAAGAAGAAGAAGAAGAAGAAGAAGAAGAAGAAGAAGAAGAAGAAGAAGAAGGATAATACAACAATAGTACAATAATTCATTTATCGAATTAAATGAAATCACGAATGGCTTGTTAACGGATAGAGGGGTCCAGTCCATCGCACAATTCCAATGACATTCCATTAGTTGGTGGATCTCAGCTTCGTGCCTTGAAAAATCTTGCGAAGGAAAGACCACTGTGCCTGATTGCACTCATTGGACTCTGGAATAAAAAGCCGGACGTAAATATGATATTTATGACTGAATTCATTTGTGGGAATTATCAACATCATAAAATGCGAGTTTCCAATATGACTCAGTTTCTATTTTTTTCTAAGCAGGATCTCTATTTCAGATTCTGCACAATCCTCTAAGGCAAAAGAAAAATATTTTTGAGAAACTTCTAATTTGGGCTATTGGTCTTGCAAATTTCTGAAGACAAGTAAAGCTGAGAGTGGAATTAAATTTCAGACCTAGGACTCCATACATCCAAGTGGAAGCATGGAAGATAAAGAATGTTGAGGCCTGTGTCGATCTTATGGGAGACGTTTATTAATTCTTCCCTGAAACTAATACTAATAGTTTCCCCTATTTACATTATAATGATACTGGCAATCACATACCCTGCATCAACCCTCTAAAAAAACTGGTTGTGAAACAATACAGCCAATTAGAAGATGCACCTTTAGTTCTTACAGAAACCAGCTTATTTAAAAACTGAGTAATTATAATCTCATATATCTTCCTATTACTAAAAACTCCAGCATCACTGAAAGTTTCTGAAGCCAGCCAGAAATGGCATTCTCAAAGTTATTCAGACTCCAACGATTCTATGCTTATTTACTCTACAGATTAGAATACACTTCGACAAAATATAATCTTATTTGCTACCATCATGTCTATAAGGAGCATCACTCTATGAAAGACTTTTCAATTAATGGAGAAAAAGGTACTTCCAGTTACTTCATGGAAAATACAAGCAAAACCATTTTAAAGCAAATTTGACAGACGGCACTCCACTGATAGTGATATGAAGGCTCATAATAGGGATGGTAAGAACTATGATTTATGAACGCAGGCTATATTATCGATGCTCTTAATGGTGATAATAAAGCTATCATAATGACAGTAAGGCCTATTAATATGAAATGATAGCTGTATGATAGTGAGTATATAATACTGATAAAAATAACAGCATTGGCGTATAGCAATAAAATAATCATAAATGCTAATAATCTCTCGTCAGCTGTAAATGCTGGTCAAAAACCGGGGTCATCATCTCAAAAAGAATTAATATTAAGTACCAAATAGTAACAACAGGAAAGAACAAAATGACCAAAACTGTCCATGATGTTAAAATTAGTTATTTGAAATTTAATAATGATGCTATTTATAAATAATGTTAGTTACTGCCGCCCATACTTATGTGGATATGGCTGAGTGGAATATAACTGCGCATTCATAGAGCAGTGTGTGTGTGTGTGTAGTTTTGTGTCTTCTCTGGTAGGGATGATGTTTGTAACAAAACTGTGATATATTCTCACATTAAGAGAAAAAATAATGGCAAATGGAAATAGATGCTTTATAAGAAGGAGTGCACAATACCTATATTGGCTTGATATGGTTATAAAACGGTCAAGAATGATGATATTGCTTTGTTGCTTATGGATATAATTATAAATATATCAAGCATGGTTAATTGGTTTAATTAAGCTAAATACATTGATACACGAGGTCATTTAGGCTACATCATCTTGTACTGCCACTGAAGGATGTTTATTAATAAAGCATAGATTAAATAAACTTTGAGCGATTTTACTCAGTGAAGATATTTGTTGTGTATATACAGTGTGATATACACACTACATATATATACATATATATATATATATATATATATATATATATATAGTGATATATATATATATATATATATATATATATATATATATATATATATATTATATATATATATATATATATATATATATGTTATATATATATATATATATATAGTATATATATATATATATATATATATAATATATATATATATATATGTCAAAAGTGAATATGTAAAACTGGTCAATTAGCAAGAACTCTATTTCTAAAATTAAGTCATTTCTGTAATTTTCATGCGTTTAAAAGATATATTTTTTTCATTAATGTTAATGTAACATTTTTAATTTTTGCAAAATTCTGGGAGAAGAAACTTAGAAAACTTTCCCTAACCTTGTTAGTAATAAGAGCAAATTTATTTTAGCTCAACTCTAACTAAATATACTCTTAGATTTGTTTACAGTAATTTAATACAAAACAAACACAATGAAATATACTTTTCGTTATGTTCAGAATGATTTTGGCGAAATTATTGCATACCCAAATTTTCACTTGTCCTATATGGCAAGATGAGCGTTGCATTTAAGCCAAGATCAAGTTCCGCCTATTCGGCACTACTTCTATATATATATATATATATATATATATATATTATATATATGGGGAGGCAGGAATCATGAGCATGCGAAATATATTCACAGATCTCTGGCTGAAGGAGACTGAATTGCTTAGCCTAGAGTCAGCACGCAGCAGCTACTGTTCACCATCGGACAATACCTGGCGCAAAGACAGCTGGTTGTCGTTTGATTCGCGCAGTTGTCAGGGAAAGGTGCTACAGTTACCAACTCCCACATCGCAGCCAATAGAGCTTGAACAATGGTGAGTTCGCGAGAGCATGCGAAATACAGACAAACACGATCTTCGGCTGAGCGGACTGACCACAACCCAGATGGTACGCAGTGCCATTGCCTATTCATACCGGATCATTACCTATGCAGCAGCTGTCACTTGATCCAGTCGCTTTCGTGAAGCTTACAGTTATCTTCGATCTTCGCATGCATCGTTTTACTAGAGATTTGAACACGCAGCGACATGCAAATAGCACAGTCACGATCTTCGGTTGGGCATTTTATCTCAGAACTCAGAGCAAGTACGCAGCCATTGCCTGGTCTACTGCTCACAGGCTTATGTGCTATGCTGGCAATGCTTGATTCAAGGCAGTTAGCTGCAAGAAGGCATAGCTATCTCCAGCCCTCGTAGCGTATCAGCCTGTAGCATTTGAACACACCATGAGACATGCGTAGCCATAACACAAACACTGATCTTTTGCCAGCACAGCCCCAGCTTAGCCCCAGACAGCACAAGCAAACACACACTACCACATTTGATAGTATGTGCTACATGTTTGACTAGCATAGCTAGGAGTTAGTGCTTGTGCTTGCTCATTCTTCTTTGTGACAGAATAGTTTACTAGAGACAATGCAGAGTTTGCGAGAGCAGGTGAATACACAAACACTTTCATCTTCGGTTGAAGGAGATTGAATTTGCCGAATCGTGACAGATGCAGTGCTTACTACCCAGCTCACTGGACCAATACTATGTAAAAGGTGCTACACGCTTGAGTCTAAGGCAAAGAAGTTGTAGTTAGCTACAGTTATCTGAGGTCTTTGCATGCACAAATTTATTGAAGGCTTACAGCTTTTCATCTCATCCCCTGCATGCATCAGCCATACTAGAGATTTGAACTGTAAGCCTTCTTCCTGAAAGCTGGCTGCCTTGGATCAAAACGTGTAGCGCATGCTGCACGCCAAGGTATTGGTCCAGTGTGGATAGATTGGTAAAGCACTGCGTACCTTGTCCTAAGGTTCGTAGGTTCGAGTCTCCTTCAGCCAGAGATCAGTGTTTGTGTATATTTCGCATGCTCTCGCGAATTCCTTGCATTGTTCAAATCTCTAGTAAGGCTGATGCATGCAGGGGATGAGATGAAAAGCTGTAAGCCTTCTTCCTGAAAGCTGGCTGCCTTGGATCAAAACGTGTAGCGCATGCTGCACGCCAAGGTATTGTCCAGTGTGGATAGATTGGTAAAGCACTGCGTACCTTGTCCTAAGGTTCGTAGGTTCGAGTCTCCTTCAGCCAGAGATCAGTGTTTGTGTATATTTCGCATGCTCTCGCGAATTCCTTGCATTGTTCAAATCTCTAGTAAGGCTGATGCATGCAGGGGATGAGATGAAAAGCTGTAAGCCTTCTTCCTGAAAGCTGGCTGCCTTGGATCAAAACGTGTAGCGCATGCTGCACGCCAAGGTATTGTCCAGTGTGGATAGATTGGTAAAGCACTGCGTACCTTGTCCTAAGGTTCGTAGGTTCGAGTCTCCTTCAGCCAGAGATCAGTGTTTGTGTATATTTCGCATGCTCTCGCGAATTCCTTGCATTGTTCAAATCTCTAGTAAGGCTGATGCATGCAGGGGATGAGATGAAAAGCTGTAAGCCTTCTTCCTGAAAGCTGGCTGCCTTGGATCAAAACGTGTAGCGCATGCTGCACGCCAAGGTATTGTCCAGTGTGGATAGATTGGTAAAGCACTGCGTACCTTGTCCTAAGGTTCGTAGGTTCGAGTCTCCTTCAGCCAGAGATCAGTGTTTGTGTATATTTCGCATGCTCTCGCGAATTCCTTGCATTGTTCAAATCTCTAGTAAGGCTGATGCATGCAGGGGATGAGATGAAAAGCTGTAAGCCTTCTTCCTGAAAGCTGGCTGCCTTGGATCAAAACGTGTAGCGCATGCTGCACGCCAAGGTATTGTCCAGTGTGGATAGATTGGTAAAGCACTGCGTACCTTGTCCTAAGGTTCGTAGGTTCGAGTCTCCTTCAGCCAGAGATCAGTGTTTGTGTATATTTCGCATGCTCTCGCGAATTCCTTGCATTGTTCAAATCTCTAGTAAGGCTGATGCATGCAGGGGATGAGATGAAAAGCTGTAAGCCTTCTTCCTGAAAGCTGGCTGCCTTGGATCAAAACGTGTAGCGCATGCTGCACGCCAAGGTATTGTCCAGTGTGGATAGATTGGTAAAGCACTGCGTACCTTGTCCTAAGGTTCGTAGGTTCGAGTCTCCTTCAGCCAGAGATCAGTGTTTGTGTATATTTCGCATGCTCTCGCGAATTCCTTGCATTGTTCAAATCTCTAGTAAGGCTGATGCATGCAGGGGATGAGATGAAAAGCTGTAAGCCTTCTTCCTGAAAGCTGGCTGCCTTGGATCAAAACGTGTAGCGCATGCTGCACGCCAAGGTATTGTCCAGTGTGGATAGATTGGTAAAGCACTGCGTACCTTGTCCTAAGGTTCGTAGGTTCGAGTCTCCTTCAGCCAGAGATCAGTGTTTGTGTATATTTCGCATGCTCTCGCGAATTCCTTGCATTGTTCAAATCTCTAGTAAGGCTGATGCATGCAGGGGATGAGATGAAAAGCTGTAAGCCTTCTTCCTGAAAGCTGGCTGCCTTGGATCAAAACGTGTAGCGCATGCTGCACGCCAAGGTATTGTCCAGTGTGGATAGATTGGTAAAGCACTGCGTACCTTGTCCTAAGGTTCGTAGGTTCGAGTCTCCTTCAGCCAGAGATCAGTGTTTGTGTATATTTCGCATGCTCTCGCGAATTCCTTGCATTGTTCAAATCTCTAGTAAGGCTGATGCATGCAGGGGATGAGATGAAAAGCTGTAAGCCTTCTTCCTGAAAGCTGGCTGCCTTGGATCAAAACGTGTAGCGCATGCTGCACGCCAAGGTATTGTCCAGTGTGGATAGATTGGTAAAGCACTGCGTACCTTGTCCTAAGGTTCGTAGGTTCGAGTCTCCTTCAGCCAGAGATCAGTGTTTGTGTATATTTCGCATGCTCTCGCGAATTCCTTGCATTGTTCAAATCTCTAGTAAGGCTGATGCATGCAGGGGATGAGATGAAAAGCTGTAAGCCTTCTTCCTGAAAGCTGGCTGCCTTGGATCAAAACGTGTAGCGCATGCTGCACGCCAAGGTATTGTCCAGTGTGGATAGATTGGTAAAGCACTGCGTACCTTGTCCTAAGGTTCGTAGGTTCGAGTCTCCTTCAGCCAGAGATCAGTGTTTGTGTATATTTCGCATGCTCTCGCGAATTCCTTGCATTGTTCAAATCTCTAGTAAGGCTGATGCATGCAGGGGATGAGATGAAAAGCTGTAAGCCTTCTTCCTGAAAGCT
Organism: Cherax quadricarinatus; assembly: GCF_038502225.1. Classification (NCBI taxonomy): domain Eukaryota; kingdom Metazoa; phylum Arthropoda; class Malacostraca; order Decapoda; family Parastacidae; genus Cherax; species Cherax quadricarinatus. The sequence continues at coordinate 30,403,778 of NC_091293.1, read as the reverse complement.
GGCTGCCTTGGATCAAAACGTGTAGCGCATGCTGCACGCCAAGGTATTGTCCAGTGTGGATAGATTGGTAAAGCACTGCGTACCTTGTCCTAAGGTTCGTAGGTTCGAGTCTCCTTCAGCCAGAGATCAGTGTTTGTGTATATTTCGCATGCTCTCGCGAATTCCTTGCATTGTTCAAATCTCTAGTAAGGCTGATGCATGCAGGGGATGAGATGAAAAGCTGTAAGCCTTCTTCCTGAAAGCTGGCTGCCTTGGATCAAAACGTGTAGCGCATGCTGCACGCCAAGGTATTGTCCAGTGTGGATAGATTGGTAAAGCACTGCGTACCTTGTCCTAAGGTTCGTAGGTTCGAGTCTCCTTCAGCCAGAGATCAGTGTTTGTGTATATTTCGCATGCTCTCGCGAATTCCTTGCATTGTTCAAATCTCTAGTAAGGCTGATGCATGCAGGGGATGAGATGAAAAGCTGTAAGCCTTCTTCCTGAAAGCTGGCTGCCTTGGATCAAAACGTGTAGCGCATGCTGCACGCCAAGGTATTGTCCAGTGTGGATAGATTGGTAAAGCACTGCGTACCTTGTCCTAAGGTTCGTAGGTTCGAGTCTCCTTCAGCCAGAGATCAGTGTTTGTGTATATTTCGCATGCTCTCGCGAATTCCTTGCATTGTTCAAATCTCTAGTAAGGCTGATGCATGCAGGGGATGAGATGAAAAGCTGTAAGCCTTCTTCCTGAAAGCTGGCTGCCTTGGATCAAAACGTGTAGCGCATGCTGCACGCCAAGGTATTGTCCAGTGTGGATAGATTGGTAAAGCACTGCGTACCTTGTCCTAAGGTTCGTAGGTTCGAGTCTCCTTCAGCCAGAGATCAGTGTTTGTGTATATTTCGCATGCTCTCGCGAATTCCTTGCATTGTTCAAATCTCTAGTAAGGCTGATGCATGCAGGGGATGAGATGAAAAGCTGTAAGCCTTCTTCCTGAAAGCTGGCTGCCTTGGATCAAAACGTGTAGCGCATGCTGCACGCCAAGGTATTGTCCAGTGTGGATAGATTGGTAAAGCACTGCGTACCTTGTCCTAAGGTTCGTAGGTTCGAGTCTCCTTCAGCCAGAGATCAGTGTTTGTGTATATTTCGCATGCTCTCGCGAATTCCTTGCATTGTTCAAATCTCTAGTAAGGCTGATGCATGCAGGGGATGAGATGAAAAGCTGTAAGCCTTCTTCCTGAAAGCTGGCTGCCTTGGATCAAAACGTGTAGCGCATGCTGCACGCCAAGGTATTGGTCCAGTGTGGATAGATTGGTAAAGCACTGCGTACCTTGTCCTAAGGTTCGTAGGTTCGAGTCTCCTTCAGCCAGAGATCAGTGTTTGTGTATATTTCGCATGCTCTCGCGAATTCCTTGCATTGTTCAAATCTCTAGTAAGGCTGATGCATGCAGGGGATGAGATGAAAAGCTGTAAGCCTTCTTCCTGAAAGCTGGCTGCCTTGGATCAAAACGTGTAGCGCATGCTGCACGCCAAGGTATTGGTCCAGTGTGGATAGATTGGTAAAGCACTGCGTACCTTGTCCTAAGGTTCGTAGGTTCGAGTCTCCTTCAGCCAGAGATCAGTGTTTGTGTATATTTCGCATGCTCTCGCGAATTCCTTGCATTGTTCAAATCTCTAGTAAGGCTGATGCATGCAGGGGATGAGATGAAAAGCTGTAAGCCTTCTTCCTGAAAGCTGGCTGCCTTGGATCAAAACGTGTAGCGCATGCTGCACGCCAAGGTATTGGTCCAGTGTGGATAGATTGGTAAAGCACTGCGTACCTTGTCCTAAGGTTCGTAGGTTCGAGTCTCCTTCAGCCAGAGATCAGTGTTTGTGTATATTTCGCATGCTCTCGCGAATTCCTTGCATTGTTCAAATCTCTAGTAAGGCTGATGCATGCAGGGGATGAGATGAAAAGCTGTAAGCCTTCTTCCTGAAAGCTGGCTGCCTTGGATCAAAACGTGTAGCGCATGCTGCACGCCAAGGTATTGGTCCAGTGTGGATAGATTGGTAAAGCACTGCGTACCTTGTCCTAAGGTTCGTAGGTTCGAGTCTCCTTCAGCCAGAGATCAGTGTTTATATATATGTATATATATGTATAAATATATATATACATACATATATATATATATATATATATATATATATATATATATATATATATATAAATATATATATATATATATATATATATATATATATATATATATATATATATATATATATATGTATATATTTTTTTTTCAACAAGTTGGCCATCTCCCACCGAGGCAGGGTGACCCAAAAAAGAAAGAAAATCCCCAAAAAGAAAATGCTTTCATCATCATTCAACACTTTCACCACACTCACACATAATCACTGTTTTTGCAGAGGTGCTCAGAATACAACAGTTTAGAAGCATATACGTATAAAGATACACAACATATCCCTCCAAACTGCCAATATCTCAAACCCCTCCTTTAAAGTGCAGGCATTGTACTTCCCATTTCCAGGACTCAAGTCCGACTATATGAAAATAACCGGTTTCCCTGAATCCCTTCACTAAATATTACCCTGCTCACACTCCAACAGATCGTCAGGTCCCAAGTACCATTCGTCTCCATTCACTCCTATCTAACACGCTCACGCACGCTTGCTGGAAGTCCAAGCCCCTTGCCCACAAAACCTCCTTTACCCCCTCTCTCCAACCCTTTCGAGGACGACCCCTACCTCGCCTTCCTTCCCCTATAGATTTATATGCTTTCCATGTCATTCTACTTTGATCCATTCTCTCTAAATGACCAAACCACCTCAACAACCCCTCTTCTGCCCTCTGACTAATACTTTTATTAATTCCACACCTTTTCCTAATTTCCACTCTCCGAATTTTCTGCATAATATTTACACCACACATTGCCCTTAGACAGGACATCTCCACTGCCTCCAACCGTCTCCTCGCTGCTGCATTTACCACCCAAGCTTCACATCCACATAAGAGTGTTGGTACTACTATACTTTCATACATTCCCTTCTTTGCCTTCATAGATAACGTTTTTTGACTCCACATATACCTCAACGCACCACTCACCTTTTTTCCCTCATCAATTCTATGATTAACCTCATCCTTCATAAATCCATCCGCCGACACGTCAACTCCCAAGTATCTGAAAACATTTACTTCTTCCATACTCCTCCTTCCCAATTTGATATCCATGTTTTCTTTATCTAAATCATTTGATACCCTCATCACCTTACTCTTTTCTATGTTCACTTTCAACTTTCTACCTTCACACACATTCCCAAACTCATCCACTAACCTTTGCAATTTTTCTTTAGAATCTCCCATAAGCACAGTATCATCAGCAAAAAGTAACTGTGTTAATTCCCATTTTGAATTTGATTCCCCATAATTTAATCCTACCCCTCTCCCGAACACCCTAGCATTTACTTCTTTTACAACCCCATCTATAAATATATTAAACAACCATGGTGACGTTACGCATCCCTGTCTAAGACCTACTTTTACCGGGAAGTATTCTCCCTCTCTTCTACACACCCAAACCTGAGCCTCACTATCGTCATAAAAACTCTTTACAATTAGTAATTTACCACCAATAGGTGGTACTTGCAGCATCTGCCACATTGCTCCCCTATCCACTCTATCATATGCCTTTTCTAAATCCATAAATGCAATAAAAACTTCCCTACCTTTATCTAATTACTGTTCACATATATGCTTCAATGTAAACACCTGATCTACACATCCCCTACCCACTCTGAAACCTCCTTGCTCATCCGCAATCCTACATTCTGTCTTACCTCTAATTCTTTCAATTATAACCCTACCATACACTTTTCCTGGTATACTCAATAAACTTATTCCTCTATAATTTTTACAATCTCTTTTGTCCCCTTTCCCTTTATATAAAGGGACTATACATGCTCTCCGCCAATCCCTAGGTACCTTCCCCTCTTTCATACATTTATTAAACAAAAGTACCAACCTCTCCAACACTATATCCCCCACTGCTTTTAACATTTCTGTCATGATCCCATCAGTTCCAGCTGCTTTACCCCCTTTCATTCTACGTAATGCCTCACGTACCTCCCCCACACTTACATTCTGCTCTTCTTCACTCCTAAAAGATGGTATACCTCCCTGGCCAGTGCATGAAATTACCACCTCCCTCTCTTCCTCAACATTTAAATGCTCCTCAAAATATTCTCGCCATCTACCTAATACCTCCCTCTCCCCATCTACTAACTCCCCTACTCTATTTTTAACTGCCAAATCCATACTTTCCCTATGTGATTTTGACTTAATAGCAACGCTTTTCTTGTCGAATAAGGCAAGTGAAAATTTGTGTATGCAATAATTTCGCAAAAATCACACCGAACCTAACGAGAAAAATATGTTTCATTGTGTTTGTTTATTATTAAATTATTGAAAACTTATCTAAAATATATTTCTTTGGATTTGGCTTAATTAAATTACGTTTATTACAACAAGGTTAGGTAAGTTTTCTTTTGGTACAAAATTATTATTTTTTTACATTAACATAAATGAAAAAAATATATCTATGAAGGTGTAAGAGAAAATTTTTTAAAGAGCTTAATTTTAAATGAGTTCTTGCTAATTGACCAGTTTTACCTATTCGACACGATATATATATATATATATATATATATATATATATATATATATATATATATATATATATATGTATATATATATATATATATATATACATACATTGGGAACACAACTTTAGACATATGTGTACACTATGAGATGCACATCTTGTGGTACATATGTACAATGAACAACGTACCTTTCCTTGAATATACCCTGAACACCATATGAATTTCTAAATTTATGCTCAGGTTATAATCAGCATCAGATTTTAAACTGTGTCCTTGATTCTAGTATAATACATTCCAGTAAACTATTTTTTTTGGTAGCAATTTCTTAGCTTTATACTTATTTATACGATGAATAGAATATCTTACAAGAATTAACCGATTATTCGAGTCCTGGTCAGAAGTAATACTATTTTTACGCTGCTTTAATCCCAGTCGTAGTCTTTTATAACTTGTGATTCTAATGACATTTTTTTTCAAGGAATCCTTTGGACGCAACCAACAACTCTTTCTCTATGGTATGTTTAAGCTCTAAGTTTTTTGTGACTATATTTTTTCTACTATAGGTAAAAAAAAGGCTTGGAGAGTAACTGTCGAGTTTGTTGACGTTTCGTTCAGTGTTCAACTTAACTGTCATGTGTTTACTTGGCTATACCATCTGCCAAAACTTATTTGTATTTTTGTTTATAATTTTAAGCATCGATTTTACATTTGAGGATCTTACAACCGGAGTACCTACCTGCAGTTTACCTGGAGGGAGTTCCAGTGGTCAACACCCTACCATGACCCGGTCTCAAGATAGATCTGGACCTGCTCAACTAGGCTATTACTGCTGGCCGTACGCAGTCCAATGTACAAGCCATAGTCCGGCTGGTCAGGCACTGACTTTAGGTATCTGCCTGTCCAGTTGCTCTTGAAGAAAGATGGGATCTATTGGTAATTTCCCTTACGTATGATGGGCTTTGGGGTGCTGACACATTGAATTTTTCTCAGTGTACTCCGGACACCGCTACCTTTTCATTGGGGGAATGTTACACCGTCTATCGAGTCTTTTGCTATTAAAGAGAGTGACAGCTGTGTGCAGTTTCATGATCATTCCCTCAAAGATTTTCCATGTGTGAATCATGATGTACCGTTCTCATCTGGCCTCGAAGGAGTACAGGTCGAGGGACTTCAAACGTTCCCATTAATCGAGACACTTTAATGAATGTATACGAGCAGCAAAGGTCCTCTGTATGTTTTCCAGATCATTGGATGGCTCTCATTAGCTATCCAGTGATCCTGGAATTTGTGATAATGACATTGTTGTGGTTCTTAAAGGTGAGATCCACTGACATTATGACTCCTACGCCTTTCACATTAGTTTTTCGATATATTACGTGGACATAATTTTCTTATACCCCATTCTAGCCTTTAATTTCTCAAGTTTTCCATAACGGAGTAGCTGGAATTTCCCCTCATTGAAAAGTCTATTGGAAGACTTGGTTTATATCCGCTTGAAGATTTACAGTGTCCTGAGTGGATGAAACTCTCATGCAAATTCTAGTATCTTTTGCAATGGAAGACACGGAGCAATGGTTTACATTTTTGTCTATCTCGGACATGAGGAGGAGAAAAAGGATGGGGGCGAGTATTGTACCACGTGGAACACAGCTTTCCATTGTGGCAGTTTCTGACTTATCTCTGTTTACTATTACTCTTTTGTTCTCTTTGGTAGAAAGTTTAAGATCCATCTGCCCACTTTTCGAGTTATATTTTTATTACTCATTTTGTGCGCTATTACATTATGTGTATACTACATTTACATTCTGCTTGTTCTCTTGTGCATCTAAGACCATGTCGTAGTGGTT
>NC_091293.1:30357295-30387295 GCF_038502225.1 Cherax quadricarinatus | reverse complement strand
CCGAGAAACAGCCATCCACACTGAGAGAGAGCACAGGCGATTTAAAAAGTGTCAGCATTGGCACTATTTTCATTGCTTTGAAAGTTCTCATATTCACCCAGTCATTTTCCTGGCTTTCGTGATATTTGCCTTATCGCGTTCTTTGAAATAAAGGTCAGCTGTTATTATTACCCCGAGACCTTTCACATGTTCGTTTCGTTGAGTATGGAGATCTCGCGTTTTGTAAATAGTCTCTTGTGTTATTTCATACTCTCACTATCTAAACAGTTAAAACATGTCATCATTGATCGTCATGTTATTCTTCATTGCCTCCATTTTGCGTTTTTTCCTGTCCTCTACTGAGGTGATTTCCATACTTATTTTAGTTTATCATCTGCAGTTGATGTTACGAAACTGTGTCGGGTATTCTTTTTTATCTCTGTCGGCTGTGAGGATAAGAAACAGTAAAGACGCCATGACCGTGCCTTGTGGTACTCACGTATTTACTTTGCTAATACTGTATTCTGAAAACTGAAAATCCATTTACCTAATTTTCCCGTTATACCTATAGCCTTCAATTTATATACAGTCACTCCATGATCGCATTTGTCAAATGCTTTAGGGAAATCCGTGTAGCTCACATCTGTGTGCTGGTTCTCCAACAGTAGATTAGTATCTGAGATAACATGATCTTGCTCTAAATCCATGCTGGTTTGGGTTGTGTAGGTTGTGTTTTGCCTTAAAGTCTAATTTGATGTCTCATCACTCTTTCAAAGTCTTTTATGATGTGCGATGTTAGGGCTACTGATGTGCAGTTTTTGACTGGTGGTCCACTGCCTCGTTTATGCAAATGAGCTATATCAGCACTTTTTAAAGTCTGTGGGATTTCAAAGAGTGCGGACACAACTCTTTTGCATAAAGGAGACAGTAGAGCAGTATCCAAAATTAACACACTAGATGCCCTTACATTTTCCATTTTTTTTTTACCTTTCACTCGCTGCCATAGTGGCTTCTCTGATCTTTTCATTTACATATATTCTTCCTTGTCCATTGGCTTCGTCCTCTTTCATTCTTCTGTTTTCCTTTCTTTTCCTTCCCTCACCGTATTTTCCTTCGTGAACCTATTTTCGCCCTTCTGTCACCTTTTCACGCCTCGTCTCTTGTCCTCTTCATTTTCTCTCAATTCATCTTGTCTCTCCCTTCATTCACCTTTCTTTTTTCCTCCCTCTAATGTCTTCTACAAGTTCTATAGTTCCTTGATAATGTGAGAAATCATGACAGCTCTTGGAATTTTGCTATTCTTTCACAGTGGTTGTTCTGCATTTATATATATATATATATATATATATATATATATATATATATATATATATATATATGTATATATATATATATATATATATATATATATATATATATATATATATATATATATATATATATATATATATATATATATTACTTTTTTTTCCTTTCCTCCTCTTCTTATTACTTCCTCGTTTTATTTTTTCGTCCTTGTGTTTCAGATTTTATTTCACTGAACATCAACAATTTACTTTGAATAACTAAATTTTTATCGTCTACCACTGAGTGGAAGGCAGGACTGACCCACAACTGTGTTAAAAACTATTGTGCACAAATAACCCGGAATAGGAGAGAGATGTTTATGACTACGTTTCGGTCCGACTTGGACCATTTACAAGTCCAAGTCGGACCGAAACGTCGTCATAAGCTGTTTGTCTCTTATATGCGGGTTATTCGTGCAATGTTCCAGTAATGGCACGAGCCTTTTCATTATTTTACTGTCGACGTTTCGCTTTATGTAAAACTTTATCAAGCTCTGCTCAGATCGAATCCTCTGTAAATAATGGTGTGCCCTGTATAGAGAATTTTTTTTAATAGTGTATAAAACTCTAGTTCAGTGTGATTGGTATTGCTCGGAATTTCCATCATTTCTGTATAAATTTCACCTATGTTTATTTTTCCATGGAATAATGTGCCATGTTCCTAGAAAATAAATAACCCAGAATGGCAAAGGGAAAAATAATTATTTTTTGCATAATGAAGATGTAGTGGTTGGCATGGTGCGGAGCTGCTGAAAACAATCTGCCTCACCCTCCCCCCCCCCCCAACAAAATAAAAAATTCTCTAACATGTTATTGATGACATACATTTCGTGAGAGAACCTTAGTTCATTGATTAAGGTCTTTATGTCAGTACTTTATGGCTGTGGCTTATGGAGGTTACGTGATTACATTCGACATGCGTTACATGTGACTATATTCCCGCATACCAGTTTTAAGCATGGTAGTCCCTCGCCTATTCGGATTAGTGCATTGTTTAGATATGGGGTACCTACTGAGCCCCAGGGTAGGCTACCATGAATGTTGGAGCAGACCTAGAGCCCCATCAGTTTCTCACAAGCCACAGACTAGTTAACACCATACTAGAGTCTGTCCCCTGCATGGGTGTCTAAAGTTGTAGCTTATGAGAGTTCTCTTACACTTTTTCTCTCTGTCTCAGTCAAATCCACTGTTCATATTGTAAAATAATTATAAATTACTTTATTGGTGGGGGTACTTAGCTCATCAACAATCTAACATCTGGTAAATACTTCATTCCTCACTCTCTTGATTGCTCTGTTAGCTGTGTTTACACTGGTATCTTGCACGGCCAGGTACAACAGGCTTCTAAATGTATCCGTGTTTGTGATAATGGATTTTGGTGATAGATCATTAGTTTCTTGATTAGTGAAGAGAAGACAAGCAGAAAAAATGTTGATTGCAACAACACTTTGCTTTTTTAGTAGATCTGTATACATAACGAAATGTTGTCCCATTCATAGCCTGTGTGTCGGTTCTGCACTATTGTCTATAGTGCGTCATTTGGATCCATTTGCTGCTTAAGCTAATTTTAACATTAGTCATGGGTTCTTGCATATGAAGAGACGAAGCAGAAAATTCGAAGTGAAACGTCGGATGGGCCCAACTACTGGGCCTGATTTATCTTCCATTTGTGGGACCCACCAACATGTGAACATGTCTTCAACTCCTGCACTTCTTCACTTCCCCCACTTGCTCCAGTATAGAAGTCGTTGTCCTCACGCCTCTGTATGACATTAAATTAACAAAGCCTAGAATGTAGGGTAAACGTCTCAGTAAAAATACCTAGGTCTTGCATATGAGTCTTGAGTAGCATATGCAACAGCTTCGATCTACTGATATATATTTAGCATAGCAATGGTGTACCCTTGGTACAAAGAATATATTCTGTAAGTCCATTGCTAAATGTCTCTGGCGTGCCTTATGGACATAACGCACTTCCACTAGCCGGCCCTGTACACAGTTTACCATGTCTTCGAGTACTTCATCTCGCCACATTCACAGCTCCATTGCTAAATTTCCTCTGTATCAGCCTGACCTGCTTCTTCTAGTGGACTTCGCCCCCTCTTAACACTTCTTCCATCCTTCAGTATAAAAGTCTCCGTTCTCATGGCTGTGTAACAGTGGCAAAGCCTGCTGTGCCGGCCAAACGTCTCTCAATATAGATGCCCAGCTGTTGTCATGTGTCTTAGTCAAAATTGTCGGTTTTATAATTTTGATTTAAGATACATATTTAGGAAGCTTTATTCTTAAGAAAGTCGAATAATTTGAAAATGAATCTGCGTAGCTATAGGAATATTATAAATGAACAACTGTTTTAGAGATTGCGCTTGATGTGTATTACGTGGTCAGATATGAAAAAGATTCTTAAGTACTTAATCAAAGCACTAAACTCGTAGCTGAATGACTCCGATGTGTTTAGTGTTTCTCATGAATATATAAAAATTCTCCACAATGTGGCCATGTAAGACTCCTAAAGCAGCAGCATCTCAGGTGCTGTGGGTATTACTAGAATAAAGAGTTTGCCCTCTTTTTTTGCAATATCTTAGGTATTGTAAGTAGTAAGTTACCTCCCGGTAAATATTTCCCGACATCATTAATCCTTAATCTTTTAATTAGAGTCGGTTAAGATAGACTTCAGTTATATTCAGATGGATATTCTCTCTTCTTCTCATGTATTTTTTTTTCATTTACTGAAACAAAGATAAAGGAAAAATAATCGTTGAACAAGAGACATTTTTACCATTTCAAAAGGAGTTGGACGTCGTCTTAGAATTTACAATTACAGTTAATTTATACCTAGGAATTGCGTAAGTTTTTACCAGATAAAGCCTTTAACGTAGATATATAATCATGTTTAAGATTAATAAATTTCTTAATTACGTATTCGAAAATGAAACAAAAAAATCCTAATATATCTTAATTTCTTAAATACTGAATTAGTTTATTCGCCTTGTGCTTATTCAAGATGCAGTTTATATGTACTTTGGAAATAATATTAGCATTAAAAATTGCAAAATGAATAAAAATAAGAAAGGGAGAATATATTCAGAGGAAAAATTGAACAGTATATGGATTCAGATGATAGCAATTGGTTAGTTCCAATCAAAAGATTTGCCTAGATGCGGAAAAGCTCTTGATTCAAGGAACTGGAGCTATTTATCCTTGGGTCAAACCTGGTTACCTCCCATTCCTCAGATACTGTGTGACCCCTACGGATAATAATGCTTGCCCAGGAGTATGATCATAGACCAGCTGACAAAGTAGTCGGAGGTAGTATGTCTTGTGTTTAGGTGTATTATATTTATTGGCTATAAACCTAGTGCTCTTCTACCTATGAGACATAAATTTTCTCTGGTTCGAAAGCCAAACAATTTCCTGGCATGAAAATAAAATTCTGCGATATTTCTCACTTGTGGCTAGACTTTCTTTTGTGTACTTAAGGTAGTCACTAATAACTTCTGAAGGTCTTCCGTTTTTCCCTTCAGTCTTTCTGTTTCCCATGATATATGTATTTATCTTGAACTTTCCTGTTTCCCACAAAGCATTATTCTTCACTGAAATTAAGTCAGACTCTCTAATCACGTTATTATAAATCCCGAACAAATTCTCAGTCTTGACAATTGTCGACTTTCGAAATAAAATTTTATGAATATGAAAAGGCTGGAGATAAGGATCAAACCTAAGTTACCCTGTTTAATATTAATATTATACATCGTTTGTGAATCATTCACACTTTTCAAAACATGCTATGTTGATCTTTACCAAGTAAGACTTGATCTTTACCAAATAAGATTTGATCTTTACCAGGTAAGACTTGATCTATATTATGTGTTGATCTTTACCAAGTAAGACTTAATCTATATCGTGTGTTGATCTTTAACAGTTAAGGTTTGATCTATCTCTTGTGTTGATCTTTACCAAGTAAGACTTAATCTATATCGTGTGTTGATCTTTAACAATTAAGGTTTGATCTATCTCTTGTGTTGATCTTTACCAAGTAAGACTTAATCTATATCGTGTATTGATCTTTACGAAGTTATGACCTGATAAAAATGAACACAGATCGAGAGGCTGTCAGCGGCACGCCATATTGATCCATTATTCAGTCTTTTCTGTCTCATTAGCTTTAAGACATTTTTTTTCAGGAGACACGGAAGACATCGTGTTTTCTTTGAGTGAAGAGGGAAAACAAAGATATGGTTGAAAACGTATCCTCAGGAAATGTATTATCAGAATAATTGTCACTCAAACTGTTATATATTAAAGTTGAATTTCATTATAAAAAAATATATATTAATATGTGACTCAACTACTACGAAGGAAAATCATATTCTAAACTCTTCGTGGTCGCAGCCACTTTCTCTAGGCATAGCCAAATCTAGATAGAATTTTAACTTTTTATGACTAAATCCAGAGAGCAGATAGGAGCCACGTAATCAGAGAGGGAAAGGGGAGTGTGGGATGAGGTGAGTTAAGAATACGAGGGGAATGAGGAGGGGTAAAGAGAATAATGCTAACAGTAATGGATACCGTAACCAATACCAAAAAATCCAGGCGATACCTACAGCTACAAATATGCCCAGTAGGGAGCACTGAAAAAAAATACAAATTTTAGATATGCAAGCTGTACTTCTCAGGCATTATTTGTATGGTCAGAGCAAATTTCTGTGCAAAATTTCAGACCATTTCATGCCCATTTACCCTGCAGCATCGTGATCGACTCTTCGTCAAATTATACACTATTGAAAGTAATTAGTTATAATTTATTGGCTGTCAGGATAATAATCAAGCGTACATGGTTTATATCATTTTTGTTGTGAAGATTGTATAATCAAATGTATATGGGTTATATCATCATCAACTATTTAATTTTAAACTATTACAAGTTATAAGTGAAATCTTTCTTGGTGCGGAACTTGGGCATCACTTTCCTGGAAAATATTCTTTGCCTGATATGTCTGTCTCTTGCCTTCTGTCCAGTCACTTCAGTGCAAGCTTCAGTCATCAGTTTTATTCCTCTCTCAACAGCTTGAGTGTTGGTTGGCCACTTGGGCACCTCCAGTGTAATATCAATAATTTTCAGAACCTGTTGATCTGATAGAGAAGCAATGAAAGGAGGCTCAGTTTTGAGTTCAGTGTTCCAGTTAATCACGGAATGATAGTTCTTTGCTTGCCACTTTAGACTGGGAATCACTGCTTTACTTGAGTTGACAATAGGAGGCACATTGTCATTCTCTTCATCTTCACTGTCATGCTCATCATCAGTGTAGATTAACAAGTCCTCGTCAACAGCATCAGCAGCATCTTCTCCATTCTCTCAGTACTTTCTTCTGTCTGCTGATTCTCTGCTCTGTTTTTTTCCAATCACTGAGACAGCTTTGTTTCTCACAGTCATGTCTTTACCAGTGCACATACCAAGAAGCAGCTGATCTGTGTGAGCAAAGTAGAAATTTCTTTGGACAGTCTTCTTTACTATCTTCTTTTCTTCACTGTTCAAATGTCTCATAAACTGCAGTGACTGGAAGACGTTCTTTAGACTGTGTGTGACATAAGGGTGCAGCTTGATGTGGAATCACATTGGAGAATTAAGCTTTAAAATCATAAAAACGTCTCTTTTCAGCTCCTGACTGGGTCTGGAGCAGGGAAATCAGTGAAACTAACTGGCTGGAAAGCAACAACTGGCAGCTCAGACAGATTTGCTTGCCAGTGGGACCTCTCCAATGCTCAGGACCACTTGGCTAACCATCATAGTGGAAGAAAACATCCCAGAATGGCAGCTCATTTCCATGAAGCTAACAGATAAAATAATGGACCAGATGACCAAGGAACATTTCAAGATGATGACTGGCTCCATTGTCAGCTCCAATATTTACGTTGGTTCCATCACTACCAACACATACAACAGGCTACCGAGTTAGTTTCTGTTCCACCAGAAATGTATAGATAGTCTTGGCAATCTCCTTTCCATGGCTTGACTCGGGAGCCACATGAGTAAGATATTCAGTGCCGGGCTCCACCATGATGCCGTAATGATCTTTCACCACTATCTTTGGACTCCATTTCTTGATCCTCTCATTCTTAGTCATTACTCAAGTGGAGGTCTTCTTACCATCAAAATATAGTGATGTGATATTTTCCAAGTTTGCTAGCTCATTTTCTTGCCTCTCCATTCGGAATTTGTGTCTGGCATCTCGTAACTTCTGTGGTCCAATAACTTGACTTTTGTCATCCTTGGTGATAATGCCATAGTTCAATAAGATGGCGGTAGCAATGGCAGCTCCAGCATAATCACTGAGAAAGTTAGTTAATGTTTAGAAATACTGCAGATTACATAGATACAGTACATAAAACAATACGCTGCACTCCTCAGTAATAAAGACATGTTCAAAAACTTCAATTGCAAATGCTAAACCTCAACCAATCATCTTCATATTTGGCACTGAATCTAAGGAACAATACCTGAAGAGTGCAGCTTTGACCAAAATTTCAATGATCCTTAATGCCCAGCAGATGGCGCTACCTGTCATGACTTTGGTCCTATTAAATGTCAACGCGGTTAAAAATTTTACCTTCATGTCGCCAGAAAATATGTCTTCGGTTTCATGGTGGTCAGGAAGTGGATTAATTTGGTAGAAGAAATGGTTAAAGCACATGCTATTCATAGCTGTAAGAACAGGTACGATAAGGCTCAACAGGCTACGAGGGAGTTAATGCAATAATATCACCTCTCACACACACAGACACAGACACACAGACACACACACACACAGACACACACAGACACACACAGACACACACACACACACACACACACACACACACACACACACACACACACACACACACACACACACACACAAACTGGGCAACTACCTGAGGTATGGAAGACGGCAAATGTAGTTCCCATTTTCAAAAAAGGAGACAGAAAAGAGGCACTAAACTATAGACCTGTGTCATTGACGTGTATAGTATGCAAAATTATGGAGAAGATTATCAGGAGGAGAGTGGTGGAGCACCTGGAACGGAACAGGAGTATAAATGCCAACCAGCACGGATTCACGGAAGGCAAATCCTGTGTCAAGACAAGAGAGAGCGGGGTGGGTTGATTGCATCTTCTTGGACTGCAAGAAGGCCTTTGACACAGTTCCTCACAAGAGATTAGTGCAGAAGCTAGAGCATCAGGCGCATATAACAGGAAGGGCACTGCAATGGATCAGAGAATACCTGACAGGGAGGCAACAACGAGTCATGGTACGTAATGATGTATCACAGTGGGCACCTGTGACGAGCGGGGTCCCACAGGGGTCGGTCCTAGGACCAGTGCTATTTTTGGTATATGTGAACGACATGACGGAAGGGTTAGACTCAGACACACAGGCAGACAAAGAGACCTGGACACACACCTGGTCCAGCACTTCTCGACCTGCCAAATGCAAAGTCACACAGAAGACCACAGACAGAGTATAGGCTAGGTGGCCAAAGACTGCAAACCTCACTCAAGGAGAAAGATCTTGGGGTGAGTATAACACCGAGCATGTCTCCGGAAGCACACATCAATCAGATAACTGCTGCACATATGGGCGCCTGGCAAACCTGAGAACAGCATTCCGATACCTTAGTAAGGAATCATTCAAGACACTGTACACCGTGTACACACAGCACCTGTTTGGAACCCGCACTTGATAAAGCACCTCAAGAAACTAGAGAAAGTACAAAGGTTTGCGACAAAGAAAGATTAAGGGAAATCGGCCTGACGACACTGGAGGACAGGAGGGTCAGGGGAGACATGATAACAATAGACACAAAGACAGCACACACACACACACAAATGAGTCAAGAGATAGTAGGAAGTATTTCTTCACACGCCTAGAAAATGACGTAGTGGAGGCAGGAACCACACAGTTTTAAGACGAGGTTTGATAAAGCACAGAGAGAGGGCACAACAAGAGGCGGGGCCAGGAGCTACTCGACACACACACACACACACACACACACACACACACACACACACACACACACACATAAACTCACACACACACACATACACACACACACACACACACACACAGACACACACACACACACACACACACACACACACACACACACACACACACACACACACACACACACACACACACACACACACACACACACACACACACACACACACAAGGCAAAGGACTCAGGAAAATAAAGAGATTAGTCGACGAGCCAGAAACGAGTATGCACAGATAAGAAGGGAGGCGCAGCGGCAGTATGAAAATGACATAGCATCGAAAGTCAAGTCTGACCTTAAACTACTCTACAGCCACATCAGGAGGAAGACAACAGTCAAGGACCAGGTAATCAGGCTGAGGAAAGAAGGTGGGGAGCTCACAAGAAACGACCAGGAGGTATGTGAGGAGCTCAACATGAGATTTTAGGAAGTATTTACAGTGGAGGCTGAAGGGACAGAGGGAAGACAAAACTGTGGCGTACAGCAACAAGGGATATACCAACAAGTGTTGACTGAATTACACACAACTAAGGAGGAGGTGGAGAAGCTCCTAAGTGACCTTGATACCTCAAAGGCGGTGGGACAGGACAACATCTCTCCATGGCTCCTTAGAGAGGGAGCAGGGACACTATGTGTGCCACTAACCAAGATCTTCAACACTTCCCTTGAAACTGGGCAACTACCTGAAGTATGGAAGAAGGCAAATGTAGTCCCCATCTTTAAGAAGGGAGACAGAAATGAAGCACTAAATTATAGACCAGTGTCACTGACATGTATAGTATGCAAAGTCATGGAAAAGATTATCAGGAGGAGAGTGGTGGAGCACCTGGAGCGGAACAAGATTATAAACGACAGCCAGCACGGATTCATGGATGGCAAATTCTGTGTCACAAACCTACTAGAGTTTTACGACAAGGTAACTGAAGTAAGAAATGAGAGGGAGGGGTGGTTTGACTGCATTTTCTTGGACTGCAAGAAGGCCTTCGACACAGTTCCTCACAAGAGATTAATACAGAAGCTAGAGGAACAGGCACGTATATGGAAGGGCACTGCAATGGATCAGAGAATACCTAACAGGGAGGCAACAGCGAGTCATGGTCCGTGATGAGGTATCACAGTGGGCGCCAGTGACGACCGGGGTCCCACAGGGGTCAGTCCTGGGACCAGTGCTATTCTTGGTATATATGAACGACATGAGGGAAGGGATAGACTCAGAAGTGTCCCTGTCTGCAGATGACGTGAAGTTAATGAAGAGAATTAAATCAGACGCGGACCAGACAGGTCTACAAAGAGACCTGGACAGGCTGGATGTATGGTCCAGAAACTGGAGATCGGAGGAGGGCAAAAAAGACTGCAGTCAGAGTATAGGCTAGGTGGCAAAAGGCTGCAAACCTCACTCAAGAGAAAGACCTAGGAGTGAGTATAATACCGAGTACATCACCAGAGGCACACATTAACCAGATAACTGCTGCGGCATACGGGCGCTTGGCTAATCTGAGAATAGGGTTCCGGTACCGCAGTAAGGAATCGTTCAAGACTTGATACACTGTGTTCGTCAGGCCCATACTGGAGTACGCAGCACCAGTTTGGAACCCACACCTGGTCAAACACGTCAAGAAATTAGAGAAAGTGCAAAGGTTTGCAACAAGGCTATTTCCAGAGCTAAGGGGAATGTCCTATGAAGAAAGGTTAAGGGAAATCGGTCTGACAACACTGGAGGACAGGAGGGTCAGGGGAGACATGATAACGACATACAAAATACTGCGTGGAATAGACAAGGTGGACAGAGACAGGATGTTCCAGAGATGGGACACAGAAACAAGGGGTCACAATTGGAAGCTGAAGACCCAGATGAGTCAAAGGGATGTTAGGAAGTATTTCTTCAGTCATAGAGTAGTTAGGAAGTGAAATAGTCTGGCAAGCGATGTAGTGGAGGC
The DNA here is from genome assembly GCF_038502225.1 of Cherax quadricarinatus. NCBI lineage: Eukaryota > Metazoa > Arthropoda > Malacostraca > Decapoda > Parastacidae > Cherax > Cherax quadricarinatus. The sequence continues at coordinate 30,375,995 of NC_091293.1, read as the reverse complement.
AGGAACTATACATAGTTTTAAGACGAGGTATGATAAAGCTCATGGAGCAGGGGAAGAGAGGACCTAGTAGCGGTCGGTGAAGAGGCGGGGCTAGGAGCTGAGTCTCGACCCCTGCAACCTCAATTAGGTGAATTAGGTGAGTACACACACACATGCAGACACACACACACACACACACACACACACACACACACACACACACACACACACACACACACACACACACACACACACACACACACACACACACACACGAAGTAGACGAGCAAGAAATGAAGATGCAGAGGTAAAGAGGGAGCCCCAACGACAATACGAAAATAACATATCAGCGAAAGCCAAGTCAGACCCAAAGCTGTTGTACAGGCACATTTGGAAGAGAACAACAATCAAAGGCCAGGTAATCAAGCTAAGGAAGGAAGGAGGGGAATTTACAAGAAACGACCTTGAAGTATTTGAGGAGCTCAACATGAGATTCAAAAAAGTATTCACAGTGGAGACAGAAAGGACTCCAGAAAGATGGAATGGTGTAATACACCAACAAGTCCTGGACACGCTACATACAACAGAGGAGGTGAAGAGGCTGCTAAGTGAACTAGATATCAAAGGCAATGGGGCCGGATAACATCTCTTCGTGAGTCCTGAGAGAAGGAGCAGAGGCACTCTGTGTACCACTAACAACAATCTTCAACACATCTATTGAACAGGGCAACTAACTGAGGTATGGAAGACAGCAAATGTAGTCCCAATTTTTAAAGAAAAAAAGAGACAGATATGCAGCATTAAATTACAGACCAGTGTCACTGACATATATTGCAACCATAAGTAGCTGAGTACAACTATGTGAGTACACACGCACATATAGGGCGACTACTTGAGGTGTGGAAGACAGCAAATGTAGCCCCATGTAGCGTTAAGATACCGACCGGTGTCATTGACATGTACAGTATGCAAAGTTATTGAGAAGATTATCAGGAGAAGAGTAGTGGGCCACCTAGAAAGTAATGAGCTTATAAACGAGAACCAGCACAAATTCAGAGACGGGAAATCCTGTATCACAAACCGACTAGAGTTCTATGACAAGGTGACAGAAGTAAGGCATGAGTGAGAGGGGTTGGTGCATTCGAATTTCTGGGATAGTAACAAGGCTTTTCTCACAGTTCCACACAGGAGATTAGTGCAAAAGTGGGAGGACCAGGCTGGTAAAACTGGGATGGCACTGCAATGGATCTGAGAATACCTGACAGGAAGACAACAGCGAGTCATGGTACGTGATGAGGTGTCAGAGTGGATGCCTGTGACGAGCGGGGTTCCACAGGGGTCAGTCCTAGGATCGGTGCTGTTTCTGGTGTATGTGCATGGCATGACGGAAGGAATAGACTCAGAAGTGTCCCTGTTTCCAGGTGACGTGAAGTTAATGAGTAGAATTCAGTCGGAGGAGGACAAGGCATGACTGCAGAGGGATCTGGACACCCTGCATGCCTGGTCCAGCAACTGACTCCTAGAGTTCAACCCCACCAAATGAAACGTTATGAAGATTGGGGAAGATGGCAGACAGTACAGCCTAGGGGGCCAAAGACTGAAAACGTCACTCAAGGAAAGGGATCTTGGGGTGAGTATAATACCGAGCACATCTCCCGAGGAGCACATCAAGCAAATAACCGTTGCAGCATTTAGACGTCTGGCAAACCTAAGAAGATCGCTTCGACACCTCAGTAAAGAATCGTTCAAGACTCTCTACACCCTGTACGTCAGGCCCATGTTGGGATAAACAGCCCCAGTTTGGAACTCAACCTGGTCAAGCACGTCAAAAAGTTTGAGAAAGTGGAAAGGTTTGCAGCAGGACTAGTCCAAGAGCTAAGGGGTATGTCGTACGAGAAGAAGTTAAGGGAAATTGATCTGACGACACTGAAAGATAGGAGGGATAGGGGGAACATGATAATGGCATAAAATACTGAGAGGAATTGGCAAGAAGGATAAGGACAGGATGCTTCAAATATGGGATACAGCAACAAGGAGTCACAATTGGATGTTGAAGACTCATATGAGTTACAGGGATGTTAGGAAGTATTTCTTCTGTCATAGAGTTGGCAGAAAGTGGAAAAATCTGGGGAGTGATGTAGTGGAGGCAGGATCCATACATATCTTTGAGAAGAGGTATAATGCAACTCATGGAGTAGGGAGAAAGTTTACCTAGTAATGACCAGTGAAGAGGCGGGGCCAGGAGCTATGATTTGACTCCTGCAACCACAGGGGTAAGTACAGTTAGGTGAGTACACACACACACACACACACACACACTTTTTACCCCAGCACGTCACTCTACGTCACACCAGAACATTCCACGTCTCACTACATCACCTCACGTCACAACATGTTACTCCACGTCACACCGCATCGCTTCACTTCATGCTGCGCCACTCCACGCCACACCACGTCACACCACGTCACTCCACGTTACACCACGTCACAAGTGCGAGCTGTGACACTGAACAAAATAAAACAGCTGGGAAAATAAACTTTGTGACATCGTTTCGTTCAATGTAGATAGTGCTAACAATATTTTCCTGGCGCACTAAACCCGTGTGGGTCAGTCAGCGCGAGGAGTGGCGCCGAAGGTTTGATCCATCGTCCGCTTATCGCGGCCTGGGTCTCTGACCAATCAGGCTGTTGGTGATCGCCGCTCTATGTATCGGTGTTGTATATCAAGTGAGTCTCTGTCAAACGATACTCAGTAAACTCTACACACAGCGAAACATAGCCACAACTTATTGCACTATGCCTGTCGGCCCATACTGGGCAGGTCCTTTACAATACCAACCCACTGTTCCTGCTTACTTTCTGTACTCGACTGAAGAAGCCTACTGTGTAGGCGAAAAGTTTCGGAACAAAGTTGCCTAACTGTTGCCCATGTGTCTTACCTACCCACCAGCAGAATATTTGCCCAACCCACTTTCACTGCTACCCTAACAATAAGCTCTGATAATTCTATTCACTCATGTGCAAGTCCCACTCAAATCCAACCCCTCTCACTCATGTATTTATCCAACCTAAACTTGAAACTACCCTACATAAAACTGCAGTACTCTGTACTACCTTACTATGGTTACTGTGAAGAAAAAAATTGAAATATGTTCTTTCAAAATTTTGTCTTCTACTAAATCCTAAACTTATAGATTGCTGAAAATGAGCAGAGACTAGGAGAGAAGGGTGCCAGCTGTCATACCAAAGTGCCAGGCACTATACCAGTGTTAAAGGGCACTTGTGCACTGTAACGGGCACTTGCATATCCTACAGGGCACTTGTGCACTGTAATGGGCACTTCTGTACCCTAAAGGGCACTTCTGTACTGATATTTAAATCTAATAATCCTTTAGCCAATGTCCTGAACTGTACACATGTGTCATCTTCCATACCTCGTGGGTATCAGCATGCCATTTATCACCTTGCCAGTGTTAGATATCATACCAGAATAATTTATACAAGTGTTATCATGCAAGAGTGTCAATTATATCCAGGTGCCGTTTATGGTGTCAGATTGTATGTTATCATACCACATTATCAGCTATCATTCCAAACAACCAGTCATCATTCTATCAAATGTCAGCCAGTATTGTGCCAGAGCGAGCTATCATGCCAGAGTGTTATGCGAGACTGGAGGTTATAATGCTGAAGGGTCAGTTGTTAAACCTTATAGCTAGGTATCAGGACCAGTTCTCGTATCACAAATCATGCTAGAATGCCAGTTAACATTCAATCGATCCAGGTGTGAATGCCACTAATCATACCATACAGCAGGTCTCAGTTCTAATCATCATACTCGAGTGCCCGTTATCGTACCAGAGGGGATTATCATAGTGCCAGGTACTATGCCAAAAGGACGGTTATCACTACACACGGTTATCACATTGGAGTAAGGAGTACCAGTTCCAGTTATCCTGTTAAATACCCTCTGTTATTTGCATGATAACAGAGGGTCATACTCTGGTATGAACCTCTGTTATCATACTCTGGTATGATAACAGAGAGTCAGTTATCATACCAGAGTGCCAGGTATCATACTAGAGGGTCAGTTACCATACGCAGAGTGACATGACGGAGGCCAAACAAAATCCAAAATACATCCACTGAAACAATATTTGTTTTATTAAATAAATCAAACATTCATTGCTTGTTGTATTTATTCCAGCAAAGAAAAAAATGTGCAACTATGTTCATATGAATGAGTGGCGGGGAGGGAGGGGATGAGAATGAGTAAGGTGGGAATCTCTGGTGATAGAGTTCTGTTATAGGCACAAAGGTAGAGGGTGTCCAGTTATATGCACAGACTGGAGGAGGGGAGGAAAGCATCCTTATACATTCAGTGTTTGGGATCTAATTGGTTCAGTGCTTCAAAGGGGGTTGGGTGGGGAAGATTCTGTGGGGGTCCAGTTATAGGCTCTGTGGTGGAGGTTGCCCTCGCCAACCTTTTAACACCGAGAGGAATACTCCCAGGCTACTCCCGTAGCCAGGCCATGAGCCAGGTTCGTTTGGTGCTAGCCTGTCAATCAAACCGTTACTGCTAGAGGCCCACTGCCCCACATTTACATCATGGCCTAGTTGACATGGCACCTGGTCCAATTTCCTTTTGAAGACTTCTGCACTTGTTAAAGCAGTGTTTTTGGTAACTTCTGGTAAGATGTTGAATAATCGGGGACCACGGATGTTGATGCAGCGTTTCCTTATTGTGCTCACCATTACCCCGCTATTCACTGGATTTATTTTGCACTTCCTTCCGTATCTGTCGCTCCAGTATGTTGTATGTGGAGATTTGGGACCAGGCCCTCGAATATTTTCCAGGTGAATATTATAATTATCATGTAACTCTGTTCCGCTCTAGAGAGTACATATTTAAGACTTGAGGTAAGACGTTCCCAGTACTTTAAATGCTGTACCGGCTCTATATGGACCGTAAACTATTTTGCATTTGTTCCAGCTCTGATATTTCTTCTGCCCTGAATAGGGCTGTCAACAATGAACAATATTCCAAATGAGGGAGCACCTACGATTTGAAAAATGTCTCCATTGGCATTATTTCCCTTTATGAAAGTTCTCTTTACCCAACAACTAGACGTCGTGACCTTTGACTTGTGTTCTTTAAATGAAAGGTCAGCTGCATATACAATACATTGAGAGTCAATTTTAATCTCTCTTTTATGGATTAGTTTAGCCTTGACTGGTGGTGTACTGTTGAATTTAATAAACCAACGAATATTGTTAGCCTTTAAAGACGCTGTACATCCCTGGGCTAATTCCCGTATCATGAAGAACGAAGATCCTCAATATTAAATTGATTCCTATTTAAGGAAGGCTACGATGTTCAGGCACATTTAAATGGATTCATTATTGACATGGATGAAGAGGAAAATTTAACCTTATTAACTTAAGTAGAAGGTTTATAAATCACAATCCAATGACAGGGCTGCCACTGGAGGCATTGTAACTATAGCAACACTCCAACAAGAGGGTGTAATGACACTTAGTGCAGAACAAGACTAATAAAGAACGGAGTTCAAACCTCAGAGAAACATCGTCTACTATACCTACTGGTGCCACGCTCAACAGTAAAAAAAAAATAAACTACTGTCGTAGGTGAGTGTGTGTAGTTCCTTCCTCAATGCTTAACGCTTAAGCAGACCTTATAAAGTTCCTTGGTGCAAACTACTACTGCCATTTAAAACTGTTGTATTGCCCATAAATCCGCTTTGAGCGGCGTCAAGCTTAACATTAATGTCAACAAAGATGGATGAGTTGTGGTAACGCTATTGAACATCTATTAAGATGTTTTCCAACCAGCATACAAACTGTTGCCGGTAAAGATGCCTGTCGGCTTCTCCTCTGACTCTTTTGCTCATTCAGAAACAAACGTTTATATTGCTACTCAGCAGATTTACTGTCACAGTGATCTCTATGTAAGTACTGCTTACTGCAAGTAGCCTTAAAAAATTCAGTCCAGGATCGTACTGAGCTGTGCAAAATAATGACTACAAAATAAATTTGGATAAACTCTTAAATATTTACTCTTTCACAGTTCACATTGGCTATTTAGTACTAGTTTTCTAGTTTTCCTGTCACTTCCATTCGATGAAAAATATGACAACACCATATATATATATATATATGTCGTGCCGAATATGTAAAACTGGTCATTTAGCAAGAACTCATTTAAAATTAAGTCTTTTCTGAAATTTTCTCTTATACGTTTAAAGATATATTTTTTTCATTAATGTTAATTCAAAAAATTTTAATTTTGCACCAAAAGAATCTTAGAAAACTTACCTAACCTTATTATAACAGGAGCAATTTATTTTAGCCTAACCTAACTAAATATATTTTAAACACGTTTACAATAATTTAGTACTAAACAAACACAATCAAATATATTTTTTTCGTTAGGTTCAGAATAATTTTGGCGAAATTTTTGCATACACAAATTTTCACTTGTCGTATATGGCAAGATGAGCGTTGCTATTTAAGCCAAGATCGCAAGTTCTGCCTATTCGGCACGACACACACACACACACACACACACACACACACACACACACACACACACACATATATATATATATATATATATATATATAAATATATATATATATATATATATATATATATATATAAATATATATATATATATATATATATATATATATATATATATATATATATATATATATATATATATATATATATATATGTCGTGCCGAATAGGCAGAACTTGCGATCTTGGCTTAAACAGCAACGCTCATCTTGCCATATAGGACAAGTGAAAATTTGTGTATGCAATAATTTCGCCAAAATCATTCTGAACATAACGATAAAAATATGTTTCACTGAATTTGTTTAGTATTAAATTATTGTAAACAAATCTAAAATATATTTAGTATGATTAGGCTAAAATAAATTGCGATTGTTATAATAAGGTTAGGTAAGTTTTCTAAGATTCTTTTGGTGCAAAATTAAATTTTTTTACATTAATATTAATGAAAAAAATATATCTTTAAACGTATAAGAGAAAAATTTAGAAAGGATTTAATTTTAAATGAGTTCTTGCTAATTGACCAGTTTTACATATTCGGCACGACATATATTATACATGTATATATATATATATATATATATATATATATATATATATATATATATATATATATATATATATATATATATATATATATATATATATATATATATATATATATATATATATATATATATATATAGTAGGTTGGTAGACAACAACCACCCAGGGAGGTACTACCGTCCTGCCAAGTGAGTGGAAAACGAAAGCCTGAAATTGTTTTACATGATTGTAAGATTGTTGGTGTCTTTTTTCTGTCTCTTAAACATGCAAGGTTTCAGGTACGTCTTGCTACTTCTACTTACACTTAGGTCACACTACACGTACATGTACAAGCATATATATACACACCCCTCTGCGTTTTCTTCTATTTTCTTACTAGTTCTTGTTCTTGTTTATTCCCTATTATCTCCATGGGGAAGTGGAACAGAATTCTTCCTCCGTAAGCTATGCATGTTGTAAGAGGCGACTAAAATGCCCGGACCAAGGGGCTAGTAACCCCTTCTCTTGTATAAATCACTAAATTTAAAAAGAGAAATTTTCGTTTTTCTTTTTGAGCCACCCTGCCTTGGTGGGATACGGCTGGTTCGTTGAAATATATATATATATATATATATATATATATATATATATATATATATATATATATATATATATATATATATATATATATATATATGTCGTGCCGAATAGGCAGAACTTGCGATCTTGGCTTAAATAGCAACGCTCATCTTGCCATATAGGACAAGTGAAAATTTGTGTATGTAATAATTTCGCCAAAATCATTCTGAACCTAACGAAATAAATATATTTCACTGTTTGTTTAGTATTAAATTACTGTAAACAATTCTAAAATATATTTAGTTGGGTTAGGTTAAAAATAAATTGCGCTTGCTATAATAAGGCTAGGTAAGTTTTCTAAGTTCCTTTTGGTGGAAAATTATAAATTTTTACATTAACTTTAATGAAAAATATATATCTTTAAACGTATAAGAGAAAATTTTAGAAAGGGTTTAATTTTAAATGAGTTCTTGCTAATTGACCAGTTTTACATATTCGGCACGACATATATATATATATATATATATATATATATATATATATATATATATATATATATATATATATATATATATATATATATATATATATATATATATATATATATATATATATATATATATATATATATATATATATATATATATATATATATATATATATATATATATATATATATATACATATATATATATATATATATATATATATATATATATATATATATATATATATATATATATATATATATATATATATTTATATATTTATATATACATATGCAATAAGATCACAGTAAACAGGTGACTTCAGAATATGCAAAACAACCACTCTGAAAGAATAGAGAAATTCAAGCGCTTTCATGACTACTCACATTATCAAGGAACTTAATAATGTGAGCAGTCACGAAAGCGCCTGGAACCTCTCTATTCCCTCAGAGTGGCTGCTTTGCATATATATATATATATATATATATATATATATATATATATATATATATATATATATATATATATATATATATATATATATATATATATATATATGTATACTATAGACAAAGAATTGATTTAGGATGAATTTTCTTAGGTGAGCTCTAGAAGCAGAACCAATAATAGGAAAATTTTCAAGAGAGCAAGAGAATCGCCAGATACAGAGAAATATATTTTCAAGGCTCCAGGAAAACACTAGGTAATATGAATGGTTCTCAGCAAGCCAACAAGAGACGAGAGATGAAAATCCAAACACTACCCAAATGCCAAGTAATGAGGGATGACTTTTTTTTTAGTTTCGTTCCTTAGAGGAAATTCTAAAAACGGGCAGCCAAACAAGAAGCACGTCTGGCCTAAGATACAAGATCGCATCAGGTAGGGAAAAAAAAAAAACTTACGGTAACATAGCGTGCACGAGAAACACGAGAAGCTGCATCCAGGACCAGGCCAAGAGGAGGTAAGGGCTTCCTTACCGCCAACCACCAAGTGGAGAGGACGTCCTAGACTATCCCTGTGGGTAGTGAGAGCGTCCTGGACGAGACTAAGAGGTAGTGAGGGCTTCATAGAACCAGGCAAACAGGTAATGAGGGCTTCCGAGAATCAGACTAAAGGGAAGCCTGTCAATTATTGGGTGCACAACTATTACTCTTTGAACGGAACATGTCACGAATTATTAAGAGACACTTGTTGATCATTTGTTGATGACTTTGTCTTCGCTGTAAGTATGTACTGATGATTAAGGTATCAGAATGAATAGATTTTAAATAATTGGATTCGAAATCTTGATTTTTGTGTCACATTTAGACACAGACATATATGCAAAAGGCACACACAAAGACGACGGGAAACAAAGAACAGTCAAGTATGAAGAAAGAAATTGAAAGTGGAAATAGAAAATGAGAAAATGCGTGAGATTCGATGGAAAGAATATAGAGGAAGTTAAGGCATTTATATTTTTACAATTGCATGTGTCAACAGATGGTTAGATAAATGTAATCCCAAAACAGATGAGTGAAAGAAAGCAGCAAGAGTGTTCAGGAATTTGTGAAAATGAATAAGTGTACCATTAGAAACAAAAAGCAAAAATATCAGAATACAGTGTGGCTGAAAACAGTGAAAATGTCGAGTATAAGAGACAGAGAGTAAACTGTAAATATGATGGAGAATACAGAGCTCACAAATTAGAGAACATTTTGGTAATGCGAACGATAAATTAAAAAAATGAATAGGGGTGTTATTTGTGTAATGTGTTGAAATGATTTATTCCTGTAGAAAGAATTGAGCAGGATATTTTGATAAAGAAGAATGCAGGAACTGGGTGTAAATAACAGATGAACGGGACATCCGAGGAAACACTGAGGAGGAGCCTGAGCATCTGTCAGACATGTGTGAGGGTGTTAGATGATGGTGAGACAAGTGGTTTTGTAGCACTCTGTGAAAGTGACTTCTTTCTTGCATTGAATCCATTCCTACAATATACAATATAAAATTGTAGGAATATTCCTACAATATACAATTTTAGGAATATTTTTACAATATTCCATTGCTGGAGTACCATTCCTACAATGTGCCGATGCTGGAATATCATTTCCACAATGTACTGTTGCTGAAGTATCATTCCTGCAATGTACAGTTACAGGAGTATCATTTCTACAATGTACCGATCGATGCGTACCGTCGCTGCATCCAGCAGTTTCTGGAGTACCACTATTGCATTCTGATGTAGCTGTATTTTCGTTCCTGAATCCTACAGTTTCGGGAGTATCATTCCTTCAGTTTACCGTTGCAGAAATACTATTTAGCAGTCTACCCGTTGCCAGAGTACCATTCACGCAGCTTACCCTTGCGGGAGTACCAGATATAATACAGCACTCCAGCATCTACAGAAGCTCATTAATTTTCATATCAAAGTCCTTGAACGTGTGATAATCACTCATTCATCGTATATATTCAAGTGTTCATTTTCCCCATTAAGATATCAAAATTTGTCCTCGCTTGACTTATTTTTAAGGAATATTAAATTACTAAGCACCATCTAAATCACAACTGCCAACTTGTAACTACGGAAGAATTTGATCTGGAAATTATCGGTCTACGAAGCGACGTTATTAAAACATTGTGAAAATCAACGATACCGGAATCTATTGGAGGCGATGTTATCGTAGTGGATTTGAAACTCAGTCATCAAGGCTTCAATTCTCCCTGACTATGCATGTTAGTTTATAATTAGGTTTAAGCTAGTTTCTGGAATCTGACCGTATCCCTACTGGCTTACTGTAAGACCCCATCAAGGAGGGGGAGGGAAGTGCACTACTGTTGGTGAAGGTCTATTGGTGGAGATAGCTGGAGCTTCGCTTCCCTGTTCTGCCCTTCCCTTTCTTTCCTTCCCTGCCCTTCTCTTCCCTTCCCTGCCTTTCCCTTCCCTGCCCTTCCCTTCCCTACCCTTCCTTTTCCCGATAATACGTAATTATCACCCCAGGAGCTGTATGAGCCTTTGCTAGTTTAACTCTTTCTCTTAACTAATGTAATAATAATAAAATATAATAAATAAAAGCGTTAAGGTCGTTGGGCTATATGAGTAAGATATCCCTGTATACCAAACATCTAGCCCTTTCTACCGCAATGATAGCAAAATGAACGGTATAGAGCGTGGCATAGCGTTTTTCTGTAAGGATTGGATAAACTCATTATAGCAATTTGTAGTTCTTTATTTTTGTAGTTTGTTCTTTTCCAGGAAAGAAAGGAGCCTTAATCTGAACCCATAAGAATGCAAGTAATAACAAAGATTCTACAGTCTCCAATGACTTTGGTTTTGTATGTAGGAAGGAGCGTTGCGACGAGCGCACATTTTCCAAAGTCCCTCATGTTTGTGATTTTGATGCCAAACTTTCTATTAAACTACTGGCAACAGCTGCGAAAAGCGTTCTTGTATTCTTGAACCTCTTTTAAGGCTGCAATGTTGAGTGTTCACGAAGAGTTGGTACAAAAGCGAACTTATGGATAAACTAAAAATAACTCAATGTTCAGTGGAACACTTCTTTAAGCTTAAGATTGTCCATTACCTTGTAAATATATTTTAAAGCATGAAATTGTTCGATACCCATTGTGTACACTTGTACGCTTGAGATATCTTTACCTGGAGTTTACCTGGAGAGAGTTCCGGGGGTCAACGCCCCCGCGGCCCGGTCTGTGACCAGGCCTCCTGGTGGATCAGAGCCTGATCAACCAGGCTGTTGCTGCTGGCTGCACGCAAACCAACGTACGAGCCACAGCCCGGCTGATCAGGAACTGACTTTAGGTGCTTGTCCAGTGCCAGCTTGAAGACTGCCAGGGGTCTGTTGGTAATCCCCCTTATGTGTGCTGGGAGGCAGTTGAACAGTCTCGGGCCCCTGACACTTATTGTATGGTCTCTTAACGTGCTAGTGACACCCCTGCTTTTCATTGGGGGGATGGTGCATCGTCTGCCAAGTCTTTTGCTTTCGTAGTGAGTGATTTTCGTGTGCAAGTTCGGTACTAGTCCCTCTAGGATTTTCCAGGTGTATATAATCATGTATCTCTCCCTCCTGCGTTCCAGGGAATACAGGTTTAGGAACCTCAAGCGCTCCCAGTAATTGAGGTGTTTTATCTCCGTTATGCGTGCCGTGAAAGTTCTCTGTACATTTTCTAGGTCGGCAATTTCACCTGCCTTGAAAGGTGCTGTTAGTGTGCAGCAATATTCCAGCCTAGATAGAACAAGTGACCTGAAGAGTGTCATCATGGGCTTGGCCTCCCTAGTTTTGAAGGTTCTCATTATCCATCCTGTCATTTTTCTAGCAGATGCGATTGATACAATGTTATGGTCCTTGAAGGTGAGATCCTCCGACATAATCACTCCCAGGTCTTTGACGTTGGTGTTTCGCTCTATTTTGTGGCCAGAATTTGTTTTGTACTCTGATGAAGATTTAATTTCCTCATGTTTACCATATCTGAGTAATTGAAATTTCTCATCGTTGAACTTCATATTGTTTTCTGCAGCCCACTGAAAGATTTGGTTGATGTCCGCCTGGAGCCTTGCAGTGTCTGCAATGGAAGACACTGTCATGCAGATTCGGGTGTCATCTGCAAAGGAAGACACGGTGCTGTGGCTGACATCCTTGTCTATGTCGGATATGAGGATGAGGAACAAGATGGGAGCGAGTACTGTGCCTTGTGGAACAGAGCTTTTCACCGTAGCTGCCTCGGACTTTACTCTGTTGACGACTACTCTCTGTGTTCTGTTAGTGAGGAAATTATAGATCCATCGACCGACTTTTCCTGTTATTCCTTTAGCACGCATTTTGTGCGCTATTACGCCATGGTCACACTTGTCGAAGGCTTTTGCAAAGTCTGTATATATTACATCTGCATTCTTTTTGTCTTCTAGTGCATTTAGGACCTTGTCGTAGTGATCCAATAGTTGAGACAGACAGGAGCGACCTGTTCTAAACCCATGTTGCCCTGGGTTGTGTAACTGATGGGTTTCTAGATGGGTGGTGATCTTGCTTCTTAGGACCCTTTCAAAGATTTTTATGATATGGGATGTTAGTGCTATTGGTCTGTAGTTCTTTGCTGTTGCTTTACTGCCCCCTTTGTGGAGTGGGGCTATGTCTGTTGTTTTTAGTAACTGTGGGACGACCCCCGTGTCCATGCTCCCTCTCCATAGGATGGAAAAGGCTCGTGATAGGGGCTTCTTGCAGTTCTTGATGAACAAAGAGTTCCATGAGTCTGGCCCTGGGGCAGAGTGCATGGGCATGTCATTTATCGCCTGTTCGAAGTCATTTGGCGTCAGGATAACATCGGATAGGCTTGTGTTAATCAAATTTTGTGGCTCTCTCATAAAAAATTCATTTTGATCTTCGACTCTCAGTCTGGTTAGCGGCTTGCTAAAAACTGAGTCATATTGGGACTTGAGTAGCTCACTCATTTCCTTGCTGTCATCTGTGTAGGACCCATCTTGTTTAAGTAGGGGCCCAATACTGGACGTTGTTCTCGATTTTGATTTGGCATAGGAGAAGAAATACTTTGGGTTTCTTTCGATTTCATTTATGGCTTTTAGTTCTTCCCGCGATTCCTGACTCCTAAAGGATTCTTTTAGCTTAAATTCGATGCTTGCTATTTCTCTGACCAGTGTCTCCCTACGCATTTCAGATATATTGACCTCTTTTAGCCGCTCTGTTATTCTTTTCCGTCGCCTGTAAAGGGAGCGCCTGTCTCTTTCTATTTTACATCTACTCCTCCTTTTTCTTAGAGGAATAAGCCTTGTGCATACATCGAGTGCCACCGAGTTAATCTGTTCTAGGCATAAGTTGGGGTCTGTGTTGCTTAGTATATCTTCCCAGCTTATATCGGTTAGGACTTGGTTTACTTGGTCCCACTTTATGTTTTTGTTATTGAAGTTGAATTTGGTGAATGCTCCCTCGTGACTAGTCTCATTTTGTCGGTCTGGGGCTCCACGCATACATGTCTGAACCTCAATTATGTTGTGATCTGAGTATATTGTTTTTGATATGGTGACATTTATCAGATCATCATTGTTAGTGAAAATGAGGTCTAGTGTATTCTCCAGTCTAGTAGGCTCTATTATTTGCTGGTTTAAATTGAATTTTTTGCAGAGATTTAAGAGCTGCCTCCTGGTGTTATTACTGCAACAATATTATTTGCTATATTCCTCCAGTTTAGGTGCCTTAAGTTGAAATCCCCCAGGAGCAAGATGTTGGGTGCAGGAGCTGCAAGATTTTCCAGACAGTGGTCAATTTTTAACAGCTGTTCCTGGAATTGCTGGGATGTTGCATCCGGAGGCTTGTAGACTACCACAATGACTAGGTTTTGGTTCTCGACCTTTACTGCTAAAACTTCCACTACATCATTTGAGGCATTAAGCAGTTCTTTGCAAACAAGTGACTCTGCAATGTACAGGCCAACCCCCCCCCCTTTTGCCTGTTCACTCTGTCACATCTGTATAGGTTGTAACCTGGGATCCATATTTCGTTGTCCAAGTGATCCTTTATGTGGGTCTCAGTGAAAGCCGCGAACATTGCCTTTGCCTCTGCAAGCAGTCCACGGATGAAAGGTATTTTGTTGTTTTTTGCTGGCTTTAGACCCTGTATATTTGCAAAGAAGAATGTTATCGGACTGGTGGTATTGTTGGTACTGGGGGGGGGATTTTTTTTCCGGCATTAGTATCTGTATCTGTTGGTTTGGAGTGGAGGCCATCGACTGTGGTTCCACTCCAGGAATGACTGGATTTGGTGTACGATTTCTGCCATTTCCTGCCAGTTTTTTTTCCTTCCTGGCACTAAAAGACCTCTCCCTCTTGAGTGGCTGTGGCTACCCAGGTTTTCCCATGGCCTGGATGTTTTGTATCTTTTTGTCCCCTTTAGATGGTATGCCTGGCAATTTAAGTTATAGCACAGTCTTTCCTGTACTGAAGAGGTACACAGTTCAGGGTGAAAAAGCTTACAGGAAGGGAGTTTGCATTTTCCTGTTGTCATATGGGCATGGCATTTTCTAGGGTGGTCATAGTTGCACGTCCCATCTGTTTTTCCAGATTTCCCATGCCAGCAGATACCAAGTGCATAGTATGTGCACAGGCTTGGTTTCCGCTTGCCTTGGGTTTCTGTGACTGTATTCCCTGTTGGTGCATGTTTCCCTGTCTTACTTCTATCCTCCCTAGCACCAACAATGGAGCTCCCACCAGTTGTTTTTGGTAATATATCCTCACTATTGCTATTGGAGTCCTCTTGTTTGCTATTTCCTGCGGTATTTCTAGTTTGCAATATTGGTTTTATCTTATCTTTGACTACACTTGTTTCCCTACTATGGCTCCTGTCCCCTATGAGGTCACTTATATGTATTCCTTCCTCCGTATAATTCCCAAATACCTGGACAAAATCTCCAGCTTCACCATTACTGTCTCCCAGGACAGCATCTCCAGCTTCACCATTACTGTCTCCCAGGACAGCACCTCCAGCTTCACCATTGCTGTCTCCCAGGACAGCACCTCCAGCTTCACCATTACTGTCTCCCAGGACAGCACTATCAGCCCCACATTTACTGACTACCAGGACATCACCTCCAGCCTTACAGTTTGTGACTACATGGCCAGTATCAAGGGCAGTACCATTCAGCCCAGACTTTTTATGTTCCCATCTGTTGTAGAAAGCTTCCAGGTTTTCTATGAAAGCAGCTTTGATGTTGTCCTCTTTTAATACCCTTGTGATTTTAGTCCGCAGATTTTCCTCATTTGGGCATACCCAAAAACACTTCCCTGTTTTAATACTGCTTGTAGCTAGTTCTTGGATATCTGCACAAGGGGCATGACACCAATTTCCACAAAAATGACAATTTATCCATGTGGAAGCCCGTTTGTTTGACTGACCACAGACTACACAGAGCTTCATAATGATTTGAATGGTTGATTTACTGCAATTCTTGAATATTCTATTAATAACCTCCTTAAATGAAGCTCTAGGTATTTGTATTTCTGTTTCTAACTGTTTTTGTATATTGGACAGCTTACCGTCACGTTCCTGAATTATATTTAATGTTTGTGTTTATAAGGACGCCTACAACCCCATCCGTTTACAGTCTGCTTTATTGTCCAAAGAAACCGTTTGAAACCAGTCAAGGGTTCGGACCATCAAGGGTTCGGACCAGTCAAGGGTTCGGACCAGTCAAGGGTTCGGACAAGTCGATCTGATCTGATCAGTGGGTCACTTATTTAAAACATACCGGTCTGTGATTTGAGCTAACACATGAAGGATCTACTGGAAATTATCTACCCGAGTAATCTGTGATTTAATTGATACAAAAGTATAACTTGCGTGTTGAAGAGCCGGTGACTGCTGGCAACTCCTACAGTGACGAAGGGTCGACCTCCACCCTTGTTTATCAATCGCTGTATCTAGCTTTTCTATTTTTTTTCCGTCTCCACCACAATAAATGCTATATTATCACTATAGTTGACTGGTGCAAATTTTGGAGGAAGGACGCTTTTTCTGTAGTAATAATTGCTTCTCGTTGTGTATATTGCGACCGCTGGTAACTACAGGTTATATGAAATTCACAGTATACGTCTGGTATTTCAAGAAAAAAGAAACTAATGAAAGTCACTCCACTCCACTAAGTACCATTATAATACTGGTTAGTTGCTACTACAACACTGTATTCTGCTATTCACTGGTATCACTAGATTATATGCGAGTACACTAGCAAGCCAGGAAGATTATTAAAACAGCTGACCTGTGGTAAGTTTCTGGCGACTTCTGGCACCTGCCTCTATAGGCTTATCACTTCATTTACAAATTCACCTGTTTTCAAATGACACTTTAGCCTTTATCATCAATATACTAGGGAGCCACTGTAGTATACACTATACACTATGTATACTCAATGTTATCAGGGAGACTTTCTTTCCTCTGACACGAAAAGTTCAATTATTATTATTTTTTCCACACGGGACACAGGCCTATGATTCCCCTCTGGCAGTAAACTCTGCTAGGTAGTGCACACTAATTCTTTTTTGCCTCAGTATATAATGTTTTCCGCCCAAGATTGGTTCCAGGCGCTAGAGGGATGTATCATATAGGATTAATGACACAAATTAAAGTTCTAGCACGTAAGAGCGACCGTGAAAACACCAGAAAACCCGGAGCACAACGAGGCACGCTGACACGCTGACACCTCCTCTCCCCCTTCACAATACACCCCATTTCTCTTCCCTTAGCACCCTCTTCCACTTCCTGGCACTCCTTTCCCCCAGCATCCCATTTCCCCTTCCCACCACTTTTCTTCTCTCCCCCCTTCATAAATCCGCACTAGATAAAATAATCTATGCTCCTTAGCTAATCTAATTAAGGTAATACGACGTAATTATCTTAATCTGACCTAATTAACCTTAGCCTGAACTGACCTAATTAACCTTACCTGACCTAACGTAAAGCTCCCACCTCATATCCGCTCTGTCGGGAATTTTGCTCCTCATTCGACTGCGACTTAATGCACACTGCTAGCACATAGTCTGCTGGATTGGGAGGCTGCACCGGTGGAAATCAATAAAGCCTGATACAGGAATGGGTAGAGTGTGGGATAACTTAAAAACAACGGCATGGGACATAACCTGGAATCAATATATTCTGGATTAACTAGGAATCAGTAATCGCTGGATTAATTAGGAATCAATAGACTCTGGATTAACTTGGAATCAATAAACAGTAATGTAACTAGGGGTTACATTACGTGGAATTCAGAACCAAAAACCTGTGACATAACTAGGAATCACTAGGGAGAATCATAATTACGACTCAGTAGACTGTGGTGTAACTTGGGCTTGGTAGACTATGGTGTAACCTGGACTCAGTAGGCTGTAGTGTAACCTGGATTCAGTAGGCTGTAATGTAAGTTGGACTCAGTAGGCTGTAGGGTAACTTGGACTCAGTAGGCTGTAATATAACTTGGACTCAGTAGGCTGTAGTGTAACCTGGATTCACTAGGCTTTAGTGTAACCTGGACTCAGTTGGTTGTAGTGTAACGTGCATTCAGTAGGGTACTCAACTAATTGCACTCGCATAATTGTGGTTGCAGTGGTCGAGTCATAGCTCCTGGTCCTGCCTCTTCACTGGTCACTACTAGGTATTGTGTAACAATCGAAAATTTGTATCTATGGAGCCCAGTATATTTGTTTTGGTAAAAATCGTTTGTTTACTACCAAATTGTCTAGGTTGTCTAAGGTTTGAAACAGAGTATCCACAGCGTTCAATACATAAAGTTACCTTCTTATTCTCATAAAGTATGTAAATATTTAGTAATCATTCTCACAGCTACACTGCCACACTAGTAATCATTCTCACAGCTGCACTGCAACACTCGTAATCATTCTCACAGCTACACTGCCACACTAGTAATCATTCTCACAGCTGCACTGCAACACTCGTAATCATTCTCACAGCTACACTAATAGCTACATTGCCACACTAGTAATCATTCTCACAGCTACACTGCCACACTAGTA
>NC_091293.1:30344795-30352295 GCF_038502225.1 Cherax quadricarinatus | reverse complement strand
ACTGGCTCTTCCTCACTCCTACAAGATGTTATTCCTCCTTGCCCTATACACGAAATCACAGCTTCCCTATCTTCATCAACATTTAACAATTCCTCAAAATATTCCTTCCATCTTCCCAATACCTCTAACTCTCCATTTAATAACTCTCCTCTCCTATTTTTAACTGACAAATCCATTTGTTCTCTAGGCTTTCTTAACTTGTTAATCTCACTCCATATATATATATATATATATATATATATATATATATATATATATATATATATATATATATATATACACAAAACAACTACTGTGAAATAATAGTGAAATTCCAAGTGCTTTCGTAACTTTTCACATTATCAAGGAACTATAAAAACAATACATCAAAGGAAGACATATAAAGGGTCAAGACTACACCTCGTCATCACATCCCACAACAAAGAAACACCTGATGGGCGACGACACCAGACTCATATATATATATATATATATATATATATATATATATATATATATATATATATATATATATATATATATATATATATATATATATATATATATATGCAATAAGATCACAGTAAACAGGTGATTTCAAAATATGCGAAACAACCACTCTGAAAGAATAGAGAAATTCCAAGCGCTTTCGTGACTACTCACATTATCAAGGAACTATGAAAGTGAAGCATCCAAGGAAGCTATATAAGGGGTCTGGCCAGCACCTCACTATCAGATCCCACAACGGTTAAACACGTGACGCGCGGCGAGCCAACTTGGATAGGTCCTTTGCACAACTCACCCCCAAGCTATTCTACCCAAGAAAATTTAAAAATTATTTGTCCAGTGTATTATTAAATTCTTCCCAAATTCTATTAATTATAAATGGATCTAATTTATATAAACCAAAGGAAATATTCATATTATTTTCAAAACTGCTTTTTATGAAACAAGATTCAATTATATTCCTGTCGACCATGGACTTGCTTGATACTACTTTCTCAACTTTTTGAAAATCAATTGGATGGTTAAAATCTCTTACATGAATAAAAAGAGCATTGGAATCTTGTCCAGTTCTAATGCTATATTTATGTTGTTTTAATCTTAGTCAAACTGGTAAAAATCTCGAACTAAGATTAAAACAACATAAATATAGCATTAGAACTGGACAAGATTCCAATGCTCTATTTATTCATGTAAGAGATTTTAACCATCCAATTGATTTTCAAAAAGTTGAGAAAGTAGTATCAAGCAAGTCCATGGTCGACAGGAATATAATTGAATCTTGTTTCATAAAAAGCAGTTTTGAAAATAATATGAATATTTCCTTTGGTTTATATAAATTAGATCCATTTATAATTAATAGAATTTGGGAAGAATTTAATAATACACTGGACAAATAATTTTTAAATTTTCTTGGGTAGAATAGCTTGGGGGTGAGTTGTGCAAAGGACCTATCCAAGTTGGCTCGCCGCGCGTCACGTGTTTAACCGTTGTGGGATCTGATAGTGAGGTGCTGGCCGGACCCCTTATATAGCTTCCTTGGATGCTTCACTTTCATAGTTCCTTGATAATGTGAGTAGTCACGAAAGCGCTTGGAATTTCTCTATTCTTTCAGAGTGGTTGTTTTGCATATATATATATATGTATATTATATATATATATATATATAGATATATATATATATATATATATATATATATATATATATATATATATATATATATATATATTTTATATATGTGTGTGTGTGTGTAAATTAACCTCTTGGGAGTTGAATGGTAGCTCAAGGCCTTTGTTGCAATCAACAGAACATCAAGAGCTTGAAATCTTGCAGAAAAGATGAGGAGGTGTAGCAAATGCGATCATAGAGAGCGTGTTTGCTGGAGTCCAGCAAAGACGCTCCACCAATATTGCAACTACTATACCTCACTCGAAGCGTATATATACTCTGTGTCCATGTATTACTGCTACTACTACTACTACTACTACTACTACTACCACCACCACCACTAGTATTACTACAAGTAATACCACTAGTATTACTACTACCATACATCACTCGAAGCCTATATATACCCTATGTGTCCAATTATTGTTTGTAACAACTTGACAAAGCTCCTGAAGAGCGAAACGTTGCCACAGTAAAATGTCACATTAGTTGCACTTGTGTCTTTTTACCTAATATCACACTACTGTTGGGGTTATCACGTTGCCAACTTGTTGAAAATGTTCTTATCTCGTTATGTACGTTTCCGCTTTCTTCGGCATTATAGTGCCTCGTTTATCACTCCCCTGAATCTTTCAACAAATCTTCGTCTTATTCATTGAATTTCTATCCTTTTCAAGACATCTGCGTTGCATTCAACACGTTCTGGAGTCTTTCGACATGATTTCGTCTAGTTTATCATGTTTCTATTTCGTCCAACCCGCCTCTATTTCGTTCACTGAGTTTCATTCTCGTCATCACACTTATAAATCTTTCCTGGCGTTCCCATCCTGTTTAACATGTTTACGTCACTCTCAAAACATTCACATTTATTTCAAGACATTCTCCTCTCGTCCATCGCTTTATATCTCACGTTCAACACGTTTCCATTTTGTTCAATGCATGCCTTTCTAGTTGAACACGTTCTATTAGTATTTACTTACGTTCTTCTCTGGTTGAAAGCGTTTCCACATCGTTCCCCAGACACTAACTAGGAAGCAAGAGCAAAGGAGGAAGAATAGCAAAAACACGAAGATAAATTCTGAACCAGAGGGAATCGCGCGACTGGGGATTATTGGAAATGGATCATTGAAAATAACAATATATAGAAAAACATTTAGTTATTACTTAAGTCGGCGAATGCAGATGGGAGAGAAGTCTGTGTAATTGATGGTTCGGTAGATACGGAATACTTTGCAAACAATCCACCAATTTCAGATGAAACTTAAACGTTTCTTTCACTACTGACGATGATGCAGAATCAACCGAAAAATCATCTTGTTTCATTTTCAGTTTGTGAGTTACTCGTGAATTGTTCCAGGCGACAGTGTTGTGGCTTTTATTTACAATGAATAACCATCAGAGAAAGCTAAGTCTATGACAAAAAATAGATTGTCACGATATTATTTTTACCAAGGGTAAACAACCTCTTCCCTTTATGTGAGGTGGGGAAAATGCTGGGAAACAGTGGCCACAATATTATGCTATCGAACCTGGACACAACGTTTGAGATCCAAAACAATATCACGAGTTTCCAGCCACAGACCATCAAATCCTGAAAATATCGATATTGTATGACAATGATCTAATGATTCAGTACTTGTCTGACACAGCAGTACAGTAGAATCTTGGTACAAAGGATATCATATACAACTCCTATGCTAACATCTGGCCCTCCTTATGGGCATTACCTGCTTCCTGCTTCCCTTGGTGGGTCCTGGCCACATGTGATCATGTCTTCAAGTGGTGCGCCTCACCGTTTCTTCCAGTGGCTCCAATATAAACGTCTCAACCCCATGCCTCTGTATTGTATTAAACAATCCTGCATTGTAGGTGATACGTCTCACCATTCAAGACATACAGGTGTTCTACGTGTGTTTTATTCATGGGTTTGTCGATATTATACAGTAGAACTTTGACCAAATTTCAATATGGATCGTAATATTACTAACACAAATTCGATCGAACTAGTAGACACAACATAGAAAAATTATAGACTCCACTATAAAGTACAATTCTAAATAATGAAAAGAATATGAAAAATGAAATGTTAAAATCAACATTATGAAAAACAATCCTGACCGGATACAGAAACATGTTGATATCATAAGTAAAATCGCATAACTCGAACAGGAAATTTTAATTGACTAAAAATCCCGAGTTATACTAACTAGCAAACATCACAGAAACAGAGCAGCAAAAAATGTGAAACGATAAGCAGGTACATAAAAGGGAAATACACACACACACACACACACACACACACACACACACACACACACACACACACACACTGGCTTCTCAATTCAACCCTGCCAAATGTATTCATGAAGATTGGGGAAGGGCAAAGAAGGCCGCAGACAGAGTATAGGCTAGGTGAACAAACACTGCAAACCTCACTCAAGGACAAAGATCTTGGGGTGACCATAACACAGAGCACGTCTCCGGAAGCACACATCAACCAGATAACTGCTGCAGCATATGGGCGCCTGGCAAACCTGAGAATAGCGTTCCGATGCCTTAGTAAGGAATCGTTCAAGACACTGTACACTGTGTACGTCAGGATCATACTGGAGTATGCAGAACCAATTTGGAACCCACACCTGGTCAAGCACGTCAAGAAATTAGAGAAAGTACAAAGGTTTGCAACAAGGTTAGTTCCCGAGCTCAGGAAAATGTCCTACTAAGATAGGTTGAGGGAAATCGGACTGACGACACTGGAGGACAGGAGGGTCAGGGGAGACATGATAACAACATACAAAATAATGCGTGGAATAGACAACGTGGACAGAGACAGGATGTTCCAGAAAGGGAAGCTGAAGACTCAGACGAGTCACAGGGATGTTAAGAAGTACTTCTTCAGTCACAGAGTCGTCAGGAAGTGGAATAGCCTAGCAAATGATGTAGTGGAGGCAGGAACCATACATAGCTTTAAGATGAGATATGACAAAGCTCAGGAAGCAGAGAGAGAGAGAGGACCTAGTAGCGATCAGTGAAGAGGCGGGGCCAGGAGCTGAGTCTCGACCCCTGGAACCACAATTGGGTAAGTACAATTAGGTGAGTACACACACACACACCCACCCACCCACACACACACACACACACACACACACACACACACACACACACACACACACACACACACACACACACACACACACACACATGCACGCACACACATATGTCTTAGTGTACCTAGATTTCCAGGGACTTCTGTTAGTGACTTCATCAAAGATTGTTGAGCTACACCTGAGTAAATGTATTTCTGAAAACCAGCTAGCAGAAACTAACGAGAAGAAAGATCGTGAAGTAACTTTTAGCGATCATCTAACGTGTAACGAACATTGTCTAGCTGCCAACAACGGAGTCATCTAAATCTTTCGTTTAATAACGAGGAATAACGAAAACAAATTAACAGGAAAATATTAATGATTTTGTCAGACATCACCTTGAATAAATTCTCTTTTTTGTTGTTTACTCATTACATAAAAGACAAAGATAAACCTGTGAGGGTTGAGAGAAGGACAAGAAAGTTGTTGAGATAATTAGGAAACAGCCGCTATGAGGAAAGATTCCGATAACTCAACCTCTTCCACCTTAAGAAAAGAAAATTATCAGATCTTCATTCTAACATGTAAAGCACTAAAGTGAGTTTATAATATAGTGTGAAGGCAAATGAGTACCGGCAACTTGAAGGGAGAATGAACACGAATGCAATCACTTTTGTTGAAAACGTTGCTGTCTTTGGACCTTGATAACTCCAAGTTCATGTATTTGCAGTGTTCAAAGTCCGAGGACCGTACCTTTTTCAGTTAAAGTGTTCTTCGTGATTGTTCTTTTCATTTATCTGAAGTTCACAGTTAAACATGAATAACTATGTGGAATGTAAAGTATTGTTTTAATTCACAACAACAGCAAAAAATGCAACTCTAGAACAGAGTGAACGCTTAAAATGTAAATAAGAAGATAATACGGTAGTTTAAGAAATGGTTGAACAGCTTAAATTCATTGACTTACAATAAAGGAGGTGGAAGTCTGCCTCCCGGTTGACAATAGATCACCTCTGCAACTTCTCTTCAGAATCTCGCAAAAAGCACAGTGTTATCAGCAAAGAACAACTGTGACAACTCCCACTTTGTGTTAGATTCTTTATCTTTTAACCCAAATATCCGAGCATTCTCTTCTCTTACAACTCCATCTATGAATATATTGAACAGTTATGGTAACATCATACATTCCTGTCTAAGGCCTATTTTTACTGGGAAATAATCTCCCTCTCGTCTACATACTCTACCCTTAGCCTCACTATACTCGTAAAGACTCTTCACGGCTTTCAGTAATCTACTTCTTATTCCATATATTGGCAACATCTGCCACATTGCCCCCCTATCCACCCTATCATATGCCTTTTCCAAACCCATAAATGCCACAAAAACCTCTTTCCGTTTTCTAAATACTGTTCACCTACATGTTTCACTGTAAACACTTGGTCTACACACCCCCTACCTTTCCTATAACCTTGTTCATTTACTATCCTGCTCTCCATCTTACTCTTAATTCTTTCAATAATAACTCTACCATACAGACTTATTCCCCCATAATTTTTGCATTCTCTTTTTTCCCCTTTGCTTTTATACAAAGGAACTATGCATGCTTTCTGCCAATCTCTAGGTACTTTATCCTCTTTCATATATTTATTAAATAAAAACACCAACCACTCCAAACTATATCCCCACCTGCTTTTAACATTTCTCTCATTATCCCATCAGTCCCAGCTGCTTTACCCCGTTAAGAGATTTTGCGGTGTTAAATGGCCAAGTTGATAAGCTGATATGACTGTATTTAGCTCTTGTACCTGAAGTATTTCAGTGACTCTTGAATTCCATTAGTCAGATTGATGAACTATCTCCGGGAGAATCAGACGCCCACTCAACATCTCCAGGAGAACCAGCCACATCTCCAACAGAGTTAGCTTTCTCTCCAATACAGCCACCTACCTCTCAAACGGAATCGGCCACCTTTGCAGCAGAGTTTGTAACCCTTTAACCACGAGAATCAGGCAAGGGTTGGTGGCATCGCCCTCACGTGAGTCTTAAATGACAGTTTCAGTGGCAAGCGTTTCAATAGTCAGAGTTTCATTCACCAGACCATCAGTGATCAAAGCTTCAGTGACCAGAGTTTTAGCGACTAGAGCTTCATTGACCAAGGATCACCCTTGCCTCTAATGAAGCTTCACCCACCCGCTCACTACCGGTCAATTTGGTGGGAGTGTTGCAGTTCCCACACCTATTACGGTGGTGAGTCTAGATAAGGATGAGAATGGCTTGTTCATTAGCAGTAAAAATTTTAATTTTCACAGAAAATTGCTCCAGAAAGCAGTTCGACATATGTGCTTATGGAGACTCGTGCATTAGGGTGTCTCGTTAATCTGGAAATATAGGGCAGGGAGTATATCACCGACTCACCGTCACTCCTAATGTCATCCACCGTGTTACTGTTGAACTTGATATGTCGCCTGCATTCGTGTATTATCGTCAGTGATGGACGCGTTTTATGAATAAAATGCTTTATTATTGCTATTTTTTCCACCTGTGATTTAGTCTTAAATCTTTGTAGATCATACTTAGTGAAGGTGCTGAAATTTTTTTGGTTTAATTCTCGGGGGAATAAGAAAAAATCCAAAACAAATTATGGCATGAAAATGTATATTGCAGTATGGTTCCACAGGATTGTAAAAAAAAGTTATTTTAATCAAGAGGAAGCGCTGAACCCTTAGGAGCCACATAGCGAGCCGGTAATGAGAATCATTGATG
>NC_091293.1:30319795-30339795 GCF_038502225.1 Cherax quadricarinatus | reverse complement strand
TGTGTGTGTGTGTGTATGTGTGTGTGTGTGTGTGTGTGTGTTTGTGTGTGTGTGTGTGTGTGTGTGTGTTTGTGTGTGTGTGTGTTTGTCTAGTAGGAATACTGGAAAAGATTCTTACGCAGCCAGAGTGGAAGATGGGTGGAGCTGAATTCAAGAAAGAATAATGTACGCTAAAATATTTTAGAGAATTAATAGTTATTGAACAAAATAAATATATATCAGATGACGGCACACGTCAATTACAAATAGGTAATTACACACACACAACATGAAATGATAGCCATCAAAAACGATATAGATGAGTAACTGTAATAAATAATCACACCTCAAAGACAATGATTATTATTACAATCATTGGAAAGGGTTGGGACGACAATGGCGACACAGCGCCTGGGGGAATCGGAAGGAATCAGGCATAACCCGAGAGAGGGATGGATAGCTCGACTTTACCGGATCAAGAGCCTCTCGCCAGTATGCAGGTGCCCGCCAGGAAGGATCAATGACACAGAGCACCACGGAGATGTGTTCACTTAGGGAGGTAGAACGCTGGAGCTGAGGCAGGTAGTGACTGGGAGGATATTGTAATGATACCTGTGTATTGGACAGCATGAAGAACTGATGTAAAGAATGGAGGGTGCCAGCATGAGGCATTAAGGTAGAGAGAGGAGGATGCCAGCATGAGGCATTATTGAGAGAGAAGGATGCCAGCATGAAGAACTGATGTAGAGAGAGGAGGGTGCCAGCATGATACACTGATGTAGGGAGAGCAGGTGCCAGCATGAGGTACTGATGTAGAGAGGAGAGGAGAGTGCCAGCATGAGGCACTGATGTAGAGAGAGGAGGCCCCAAATGAGGCACTGATGTAGAGAGAGATGAGGGTGCCAACATGAGGCACTGAAGTAGAGAGAGATGAGGGTGCCAACATGAGGCGCTGATGTAGAGAGAGATGTGGGGTGCCAACATGAGCCACTGATGTAGAGAGAGATGAGGGTGCCAACATGAGGCACTGATGTAGAGAAAGATGAGGGTGCCAACTTGAGGCACTGATGCAGACAAAAGGGTACCAGCATTTATTAATAATAACAATGATAATAATAATTATTATAATAAAAGTAATAAATTAATAGTGTTATTATTATTATTATTATTATTATTATTATTATTATTATTATTATTATTATTATTATTATTATTATTATTATTATTATTATTATTATTGTTATTGTTGTTGTTGTTGTTATTATTATTATTAACCAGGTATTTCTCATGTTCTTAACCAGGTGTTTCTTATGTTATTAACAAGGTATTTCGTATGTTCTCAGCCAAGTATATTTTTCTAAACCACGCACTTCTTGTTCTTTAGACAGGTACTTTTCATGGTCTTAGTCAGGTATTTTTCATGTTGACAGCTAGGTAGAGGAAGATAGTCCTATCTCATTACTTCTTCATTCATCACTATCCCTTTCCCGGCAGTAGATGTTTTCGTAAAAAGGAAATATGTGTCTACGGATGTTTTTCTGTTGCATTAGTCATGAAAAATGTCTGAAATGAGTGTAAATCACGTGATGACTCCTTGAATAGTGTTGTTGACTCTGGCAAGACTGCAGCAAGTAGCGACCAACGATGAGTACTGCAACAGATGTTAGTTTACTCACAGAGACACAAGGTGATGTACTCTCACACAGACACGACAGGGTGGTGTACTCTCTCACAGACACGAGAGGGTGGTATAATCTCACACAGACACGAGAGGGTGGTGTACTCTCTCACAGACACGAGAGGGTGGTATAATCTCACACAGACACGAGAGGGTGGTGTACTCTCTCACAGACACGAGAGGGTGGTGTACTCACACAGACACAAGGTGGTGTACTCTCATACAGACACGAGAGGGTGGTGTACTCTCTCACAGACACGAGAGGGTGGTGTACTCACACAGACACAAGGTGGTGTACTCTCATACAGACACGAGAGGGTGGTGTACTCTCACACAGACACAAGGTGGTGTACTCTCTCACAGGCACGAGAGGGTGGTGTACTCACACATACACGAGAGGGTGGTGTAATCTCTCACAGATACGAGAGGGCAGTGCACTCTCATACAAACACAAGAGGCTGGTGTACTCACACACACACAAGAGAGGATGATGTCTACTGACACAGACACCAGTCTGGTAGTTGTTGACACTGTGGTGAGCCACATCCCAGCAACCGCTGAGTTACCGCACGGACTCAGTGTTAAGAAAAAAAAACGAAGGGAATCTGCAGGTAGGTCCATTTCATACCCACATACTCCTGCTCATATATCTATCCAACATTATTTAAATCTTACTAAAGTTCTCACCTCAGTGATGCTAATTTGACTCCATTACGATGAGCCCTGGGAATAGTAATGTCTGAGGATCTCACTTTCAAGGATCACAACAGTGCCACGATCGCACGTGCAAAGAAAGTGACAGGATGGATAATGAGAACGTTCAAAACGAGAGATGCCAAGCCAATGATGATCCTTTTCAAATCACTTGTTCTCTCTAGGCTGGAATACTGCTGTACATTAACATCTCCATTCAAAGCAAGTGAAATCGCAGATCTAGAGAGTGTACAGAGATCCTTTACTGCACGTATAAGTTCTGTCAATCACCTTAACTACTGGGAACGCTTGGAAGCACTTGACTTGTACTCGTTGGAATGCAGGAGGGAGAAATATATCATAATCTACACTTGGAAAATCCTGGAAGGAATGGTCCCAAATCTGCACACAGAAATCACTCCCTACGAAAGTAAAAGACTGGGCAGGCGATGCAAAATGCCCCCAATAAAAAGTAGGGGCGCCATTGGTACACCAAGGGAAAACACCATAAGTGTCCGGGGCCCAAGGCTGTTCAACAGCCTCCCATCAAGCATTAGGGGAATTGCCAATAAACCCCTGGCTGCCTTCAAGAGAGAGTTGGACAGATACCTAAAGTCAGTGCCGGATCAGCCGGGCTGTGGCTCGTACGTTGGACTGCGTGCGGCCAGCAGTAACAGCCTAGTTGATCAGGCCCTGATCCATCGGGAGGCCTGGTCATGGACCGGGCCGCGGGGGCGTTGATCCCCGGAATAACCTCCAGGCAACCTCCAGGTATGGATACATATTTTCAGTACGCTGTTTATATCACCTTTATTCCTGTGTTACCTTTGTGCTCTTCAGTCATATCTCTTCTAATTCTAGTTCTTAGCAAAGAGTGCAAGTTCACTGCCTTCAGCCTATTCTTTTAGGAAAGGTTTCTAATACATGGAATCGGCTTTTTAATCCTTCTCTGTATTTTTTCGAGAGTATTTATGTCCATCCTCCAAAATGGAAACCATAATTGAGCAGTTTACTCTAAGAGAGTTCCAAACAAAGTTATATAGAGCTGAAGCATGACTTTAGGACTGCTAATATGTATGCTTCTTAATGTAAAGCCCATAATTCTATTAGCTTCATTGAGAACAATTATGTACTCTTATAGTTGTCTTGGCTTTTAATTTCTATTGCTAGAACTCCTATATATCTTGCGCATTCGCTTTTACTAAGATCTACATTGTTAAGCTTATAAGTGCAATAGTTATTTACTTTTCCTAGGAGTAGAATCTTACACTTGTCTACACTGAAACACATCCGCCACTTCTCCGGTACATCAACCTCTCCAGGTCAGAAAAATCGTAAATTATGACAAGTTTCGTTTAATTATAACTGCGATATATTAAGTATTTTTGCTAAAAAAATGAAGTATGTCAGAAAATGCCTCCAACTACTCTCAGTCGTAGAATTATGCATCAGAAATTATCTGAAGGAGTATTTAGTGTCATCGGCAAACTTACTAATGTCACTATTTATTTCTTTATCAATATCGTTTATGTAGATTGAGAATAACAAGGGTCCCAACACTAACCCCTGGGATACAACACTCGTAACAGGTCCCCATTCCGATTTATCTTCATTAATGCACACACTCCGTTCCCTATCGGCCAGTCATGCTTCTACACAGGAGATAATTTCTCTAGCACTTCCAAGTGCCGCTACATTTATAATCAGTCCCATATGTGGAACTTTATCAAAGGCCTTTCCAACGTCCAGATGCACAATACTGTATTCTTAACATTGATCTACCGCCCCGAATACCTTATTGAAAAGGATTAATAAATTCGTATAAGAAGAACCCCCCTTTGTAAAACTGAGCTGAAATTCGTTGATCAAGTTATATCTTTTAAGATAGCTTCGAACTGTGTCAACAAATGTTGAGCCCATCAATTTTACCACAATTTTCCTATTTATCTGCTGGTACGATACCTATTAGTAGTAGTCTCTTAAAGAGACTAGCCGAAGGTTGCCAGGATCCTCCTTGCATTCCTTTAGAACCCTTGCAAGCAGGTCATCAGGGCTCATGACTCTTTTTTAGCTTCAATCTATCTATTTGTCTTAAGACCAAGTAACAAGTGACTTTGACACTGCATAATTTATTTTTGTCCTCAACAATATAATTATTGATTTCTGAACCTTGCTTTGTATCCTCATATGTAAAAACAGAACAAATAAGTCTTGAAAATGGTACACATTTCTTTATCACTATCATTTAGCTGACCTGAGTTACATTTAAGTGGGCCTATCTTTTCCCTAATCTTTTTCCTAGATATACGAATGAAACCCTTAGGATCGATCTTTCATTCCTTCAACACCTTAATTTCATTTTTTTTTTTTTTTTGACCTGTAAATACTTCTCTTATCACCCAAGAAATGGCTGAATCTAGTGCATAACTATTTACGTCTATTTGTACTTTTTATCTAAATTCTCTATTAGGAATATTCAGTAGGCAGCATAGCTAGCTTGTATAATGCTTTGGAAAATATCATATTGGCAACCATGATCACCTTCTATCCGGTCTCCCTCACGATAGTTCCTAGTCAGATCACCCCGGTCTAAACTTCTCAGTTCCTTAAACCCCATATAATCTGCAACCTGATAACTGGAGACCTTAACTTTGTTATCTTTATTAAGGTAATTCCACGAGATATTAAAAACGAATTTGTGGTCACTTTCTCCAAGTTCTTCATTAATTTCACTATCAGAGGCAATTTCCTCTATTTTTTATCTGATACAGACTGTTTTAAAAAGCATTCCATGGCCATTTAAAAAAAGTCGCTAAACTCTAGATTACCTGCCACATTGCCCCATTCGTTTTGGCTAAAATTAAAATCTCCCAGTAAAATTATAATTTCGTTTCTTGATACCTGAGTAACTTTGCCCTAGAGAAGTTTTCCGTGGTCATTATCGAGGTTTGAGAGTCTGTAGATCACACCTAAGACTAGCTTTCCATGGGCTTTGACAAACTGCAACCAAACAGATCCCGTGATTGCCCTTTCTATCTTTATACAATTTCTGATGCACCTGTTTAAATTTCCCGTAACATAAATAGCAACTCCACCCACTTACCTGTTGACTATCAGTGTGGAATAATTTATACCCCCCTAGTATGTAGAATTCAGCTGGCATGTCTCTGTCTGCCAAACTGATTCAGGTTTCACATATTGCAATAATATCCATATTTCTTGCACAGACAAATAGTCTTAATTCCTCTTTTTTATTTTTCACTCCGACTGTTTGTGTAATAGATACTAATTAAGTTTTTGCCTCGCTATTCTGAGAGCTTGCCTGGGCTTGCTTGGTAACCTCTCTGTTACAGAAATCTCGGGGCAATTATAAAAAATCTCTGCAACAAAAAGAATATTATTTTTCTTTCATGCTGAAGCACATATTCTACTTGTCTC
This sequence comes from Cherax quadricarinatus, assembly GCF_038502225.1. Lineage (NCBI taxonomy): Eukaryota > Metazoa > Arthropoda > Malacostraca > Decapoda > Parastacidae > Cherax > Cherax quadricarinatus. The sequence goes on along the minus strand of NC_091293.1, from coordinate 30,334,007 downwards.
ATCCGAAATTGCGCACTCGTCCTGAAGAATAGCGTAGCTATTTCTGTTCTTCAAAACCCTGCTTCATCCTTCCTCAGTTTCATCCTCCTCCCACTCCCGTTCGTTACATACATCTTGTTTCTCTTTGTTTCTGCCTATCCAAATGATATTATAATTTCTCATTCTCCTCCATAAGAACTAGAACCTTATCCTTGTGAACAAGAGCAACACACCCTTTACAACAAGTCTACAACGCTTTTGCAAGCTTATTGCACAAGCAATTGTTTCTTGAGTTTAAACACTTCACTTGAGAAAGACACTCAGGTTCACGCAGTCTTCCCCAACTACTGACCTGTTTAGGCTATATAATCCTAGTACATAGTAAGTAGTGTCACTTGCCTGTGTTGACTCGGTGACTGACAGCTTTCACAAATATGAAGTTGTAACTAGAAAAATTATTATTATTATTATTATTATTATTATTATTATTATTATTATTATTATTATTATTATTATTATTATTATTATTATTATTATTTCCATGAAATTAAGAACGCTAGAACATTTTGTTAGGAAACGTTTCGTTCTCGGCAAGTGTAACGTTTCCTGTTGAAGTGTTGCACAAGTGCCTTACATTCTGTGTGTGTGTGTAGGCACCAAGTTGTACTCACCTAGTTGTGGTTGCAGGGGTCGAATCACAGCTTCTGGTCCCACCTCTTCACTGGCCGATACTAGGTCACTCTCTCCGTTTCATGAGCCCTATCATATCTCTCCTTAATGCTATATATGGACCCTGCCTCAACTACGTCACAAAACCAGACTCTTCCACTTTTTGACAACTCTGTGACTGAAGAAATACTTCCTAACATCCCTGAGGCTCACCTGAGTCTTCTACTTCCAATTGTGACCCTTTGTTGGTGTGTCCCATCTCTGGAACATCATGTCTCTGTCCACCATGTCGATTCCTCTCAGTATTTTATATGTCGTTATCATATCCCCCCTATCACTCCTGTCCTCCAATGTCGTCAGGTCGATTTCCCTTAACCTCACCTCGTTGGACGTACCCCTTAGCTCCGGGACTTGTCTCGTTGCAAACCTTTACACTTTCTCTAATTTCCTAAAGTGACTGGCTAGGTGTGGGTTCCAAACTGGTGCTGACGTACACGGTGTATATGGTCCTGAACGATTCCATATTGAGATTCTGCAGTCTGCTTTGCCCTTCCCTAATCTTCATTACTTTGCACTTGGAGGAGTTGAATTCCAGAGTCAGTCTCTGGATCAGGCCTGCAGCCTGCCCATGTCCCTTTGTAGTCTTGCCTGATCCTCCTCCGACTGAATTCGCCTTATTAAATTCACATCGTCTGCAAGCAGGGACGTTTCTGAGTCTATTACTTCCATTATGTCGTTCACATATACCAGAAACAGTACCGGTCCTAGGACTGTCCTCTGTGGAAATCCGCTCGTCACAGGCGTCCACTATGACAACTCGTCACATACCATGACTCGATGATGTTTTCCCGTCAGGTATTCCCTGGTCCGTTACAGTGCCTTCTCTGTTATTCCTGCCTGGTCCTCCAGCTTTTGCACTAATCTCTTGTGTGGATCTGTCACTAGCCTTCTTACGATCATAGAAAACGCAATCTACCCACCCCCTTCTCTCTCTTGTCTTACTGCTGTCACCCTGTCAGAACTCCAGTAGGTTTGTGACACAGGATTTCCCATCCCTGAAACCGTAATGGTTGTCGTTTATAAGCTCATTCCTAACTAGGAGCTCCACCAGTCTTCTGATAATCTTCTACATGACTACGCATACTATGCATGTCAGTGACGCTGGCCTATAGTTTAATGCTTATTGTCTGTCTCTTTTTTTTTTAAATCGGGACTACATTTGCTGTCTTCCACACCTCAGGTAGTCCCCTTGTTAGTGGTACACAGAGCTCCTCTGCTTCCTCTCTCAGGATCCATGGAGAAATGTTATCCGGCCCCATCGCCTTTGAGGTATCTAACTCGCTTAGCAGCCTCTTCACCTCCTCCTCGGTTGTATGTATTATGTCCAACACTTAATGGTGTACCCCTACCTCTCTGTCTTTCTGGAGTCACTTCCGTCTCCTCTGTGAGTACTTCTTTGAATCTCATGTTGAGCTCCTCACATACTTCCCTATCGTTTCTTGTAACCTCCCCTCCTTCCTTCTTCAACCTGATTACCTTGTCCTTGACTGTTGTCTTCCTCCTGATGTGCCTGTGCAACAGCTTCGGGTAAAATTTGGCTCTCGCTGTTATATTACTTTCGTATTGTCGTTGGGCCTTCCTCTTTACCTGAGGGTATTAATTTCTGGCTCTACGACTTCACTCCTTATTCTCTTGGGTCCTTTGACTTCTATACTTCATGCATTCTCTAGCACACTTGGTTTTAGCCTCTTTACACCGTTGGGTGAACTAAGGGCTCGTCCTACCCTTCTCCTTATTTCTATTACCCTTGGTTACGAGCCTCTCCTCTGCTGCATTGAATATTGTTGTCACATATTCCATTATCTCATTTACTGACCTCCTTGCCATTTCTCTGTCCCACTGAACCTGTGCAGGAAATTTCTCACTCCTATATAGTCCCCTCTCTTGTGGTTTCGCTTCGTTTGTCCTGCCCTTCCTACTTCCCTCTCCATTTGCAACTCTTCTGTGTATTCAGAGCTCAGAACCACGTGGAAACCGGCCCCGATAGGTCTTTCATAAGTGATGTCCTCAAAATCTGCACTGCTCAAGGTGACTACTAGGTTCCGGCTTGGTGGATCGTCCTCTCCTCTTTCTTTCTGGAAGTGTCCCTTACATGTTGGTACATGAGCTTTTCCAGTACCACCTCCATCATCTTAGCCCTCCACGTTTCTGGACCCCCATGTGGCTCCAGGTTTTTCCAACCAATTTCTTTGTGATATGAGCTCTTCTAGCCACTTCAGCCATTGTGTCAACCATCGCTCTGTTACTCTCCTCATATTCTTGCCTTGGTCTCCTGTTATTCTGTGGTGGGTTATACATAACTGCAATCATTACCTTAGTACCTTCAGACTGAAGTGTTCCTATTATGTAGTCCCTTGCTTCTCCTCTGTCTCCTCTCTCCAGCTCATCAAAATCCCATTCGTTTTAGATTAGCATTGCCACTCTTTCCCTCTGTTCTCGCTATCATTCCTCAGGATCTGATATCCAGTTGGAAAGATGGCATCTGTTACCATTCCTCTGAGATGGTTTCTGTGAGAGCTATGATGTGTGATGATGTCTCTTTGATTCTTTCGTGCCACTCCTCCCATTTATTCGTTATTCCTCAGTGTTGGTGTACCATACCTTCAGTTTCCTCTCCAACACTATGTTCTGGGGGGTTTATGGTGGTTGAGGGAGTGAAGAACCTAGCAGGGTGCCGTGGGATTCTTTTGCATAGTGTGGAGTGATGAGTGCTGTGAGTGTGGATTGCGGTTTGTACTGTGGTCATATGTTTGGCTCTGGGGTTCTGAGGGTGGTTCTGTGTGTGTGTGTTTGCACTTGTTGCTCTTCCCGGTTCTGGTTGTCCTCTGGTGACTCTATCCTTGTCTCTCTATCTAGCCCTTTTCGTTTCTGTGTCCTCTTCCTCAGTTGCTGTCATTATGTTCTCGTTCTGTCGCCGTCTAAGAACACTGACTTGTATGTTGATGTTTCCTTCAGCCATGATTTCTCTTGCAGGATCCTGTAATCCACTGTTTCAGTCATGAAAATCAGTTTCACCAGCTGATTTCTTCTCTTTGAGTATTCCCCTATCCTCTGAAAATTTATTATCTCAGTCATGTTCTCCCTGCCTGTTTCTTTGATGATGTTTTCAATCTCTTATTCTTCTTTTTGTCATCTTTCATTGTTTGTCTTCCCTTTGCTCTTCTGAAGCCCATGAATAAAGTCTGTCTTCACCCTCTCCTTCTTCTATTGCTTTTCCCTCTGTGTCTCTGGGTTCTGTTTTTACATAGCCATTGCCCCCATTATTTTTTCCTGTAACTCTTGGTGGCTTGCTTGTGCCTCTGCATGGCTCCTGTCATCTTCTCTATCTGCTTCCCCATTACTTACTGCTCTCCCACTTCGTTCCTCATCCTTGCTTGATAGACTGATAGGGCCTTAGCATAAGTCTCGTCTCCTTCCTTTCCATTGGGCTCTTCGTTTAATAGGGGTTTACCTGCTCCAGATGCCATATCTCCTCTTGGTACTAGCCCTGTAACTTGCTTCAGCATATTTACCTCATCTTCTAGGACCCGTAACTTGACTTCTCTGGTTACAGCTTGTGACTCCAATTTCTTCATCTCTGCCTCCATCCTCTTCTCCACGTTCGAAGAAAGCCGACCTAGTTTGCTTTCCCACTCTTGTTCCAACCCTTTACATTTCTCCTCCATCCATTCTTCCTTTCCAGGCCCATCTTCCTCTGATCCCCTGAGTCTTAGACTTTTCCCCTGGGCCCCCATTTTGTGTGTGTGTGTGTGTGTGTGTGTGTGTGTGTGTACTCACCTATTTGTACTCACCTATTTGTGGTTGCAGGGGTCGAGTCATAGCTCCTGGCCCCGCCTCTTCACTGATTGCTACTAGGTCCTCTCTCTCCCTGCTACATGAGCTTTATCATACCTCGCCTTAAAACTATGTATGGTTCCCGCCACTACTTCACTTTCTAGACTGTTAGGTAAGACACATATGCAACAGTTAGGTATCTTTATTATGAAACGTTTCGCCTACACAGTAGGCTTCTTCTGCTTCTATCAACTTTTCTGTACTTGACTGAAGAAGCCTACTGTGTAGGCGAAACGTTTCATAATAAAGATACCTAACTGTTGCATATGTGTCTTACCTAACAACCTGTCGGTATTTTATACCATTTTAATGTTCACTTTCTAGACTATTCCATGACTTGACTACTCTATGACTGAAGAAATACTTCCTAACATCCCTTCGATTCATCTGAGTCTTCAACTTCCAATTGTGACCTCTTGTGTCTGTGTCCCATCTCTGGAACATCCTGTCTTTGTCCACCTTGTCTATTCCGCGCAGTATTTTATATGTCGTTATCATGTCTCCCCTGACCCTCCTGGCCTCCAGTGTCGTCAGGCCGATTTCCCTCAACCTTTCTTCGTAGGACAATCCCCGTAGCTCTGGGACTAGTCTTGTTGCAAACCTTTGCACTTTCTCTAATTTCTTGACGTGCTTGACTAGGTGTGGATTCCAAACTGGTGCTGCATACTCCAGTATGGGCCTGACGTAAATGGTATACAGGGTCTTGAACGACTCCTTACTGAGGTATCGGAACGCTATCCGTAGGTTTGCCAGGCGCCCGTATGCTGCAGCAGTTATCTGATTTATGTGCGCCTCAGGAGATATGCTCGGTGTTATACTCACCCCCAGATCTTTTTCCTTGAGTGAGGTCTGCAGTCTTTGGCCATCTAAACTATATTGTGTCTGCGGTCTTCTTTGCCCTTCCCCAATCTTCATGACTTTGCATTTGGCAGGGTTAAACTCAAGGAGCCAGTTGCTGGACCAGGCTTGCAGCCTGTCCAGGTCTCTTTGTAGTCCTGCCTGATCCTCATCCGATTTGATTCTTCTCATTAACTTCACATCATCTGCAAACAAGGACACTTCTGAGTCTATCCCTTCCGTTATGTCGTTCACATATACCAAGAACAGCACAGGTCCTAGGACTGACCCCTGTGGAACCCCGCTTGTCACAAGCGCCCACTCTGACACCTCGTCACGTACCATGACTCGTTGTTGCCTCCCTGTCAGGTATTCTCTGATCCATTGCAGTGCCTTTCCTGTTATATGTGCCTGATCTTCTAGCTTTTTCAGTAACCTCTTGTGAGGAACTGTGTCGAAGGCCTTTTTGCAGTCCAAAAAAATGCAGTCGATCCACCCCTCTCTCTCTTGTCTTACTTCTGTCAGCTTGTCATAAAACTCTACTAGGTTTGTGACACAGGATTTTCCTTCCCTGAAACCATGCTGGTTGTCAATTATACACTTGTTTCTTTCCAGGTGCTCCACCACTCTCCTCCTGATGATCTTCTCCATGACCTTGCATACTATACACGTTAGTGATACAGGTCTGTAGTTTAGTGCCTCATGTCTGTCTCCCTTTTTAAAAATTGGGACTACATTTGCCATCTTCCATACCTCAGGGAGTTGCCCAGTTTCAAATGATGTGTTGAAGATCTTTGTTAATGGCACACACAATATCTCTGCTCCCTCTTTAAGGACCCACGGAGAGATGTTGTCTGGTCCCACCGCCTTTGAGGTGTCAAGTTCGCATAGCAGCTTCTTCACTTCCTCCTTGGTTATATGTACCTCATCCAGCACTTGCTGGTGTACCCCCCCTGTTCTGATTTCCTGGAGTCCTACTGGTTTCCACTGTAAATACTTCTTTAAATCTCGTGTTGAACTCCTGACATACCTCTCGGTCGTTGCTTGTGAATTCCCCATCACCCTTCCTCAGTCTGATTACCTGGTCCTTGACTGTTGTTTTCCTCCTGATGTGGCTGTACAACAGCTTCGGGTCAGTCTTGACTTTCGATGCTATGTCATTTTCATATTGTCGCTGAGCCTCCCTTCTTATCTGTGCATATTCATTTCTGGCTCTTCAGCTAATCTCTTTATTTTCCTGAGTTCTCTGTCTTCTGTACCTTTTCCATTCTCTAGTACACCTAGTTTTTGCCTCCCTACACCTTTGGGTGAACCAAGGACTCGTTCTGTTCTTCCCATTATTTCTGTTTCCCTTGGGAACAAACCTCTCCTCTGCCTCCTTGCATTTTGTTGCCACATAGTCCATCATTTCTTGTACTGGTTTTCCTGTCAGTTCCCTCTCCCACTGAATGTTTTGAAGGAAGTTCCTCATGCCTGAGTAGTTCCCCCTTTTGTAGTTTGGTTTTTCCCATCCTATTCCTGCTACTCTCTCCACTTGGAGCTCAACTATGTAGTCGAAGCACAGAACCACATGATCACTAGCTCCCAGGGGCCTTTCATACAAGATATCCTCGATGTCTGAACTACTCAAGGTGAATACAAGGTCCAGTCTTGCTGGTTCATCTTCTCCTCTCTCTCTGGTAGTGTCTCTAACATGTTGATGCATGAGGTTTTCCAGTACCACATCCATCATCTTGGCTCTCCATGTTTCGGAACCCCCATGGGGCTCCAGGTTTTCCCAGTCAATCTCCTTGTGATTGAAATCACCCATAACTAGTAACTTTGCTCCCCCCACGTGTGCTCTCCTGGCCACCTCGGCTAGTGTGTCGACCATGGCTCTGTTGCTCTCATCGTATTCTTCTCTTGGTCTCCTGCAGTTCTGTGGTGGGTTGTACATTACTGCAATTATCACCTTATGTCCCTCAGACTGGATTGTTCCTACTAAGTAGTCCCTTTCACCCGTGCCATCCATTCCTTCCATTTTCTCAAAACCCCACTGGCTTTTAATGAGCAGTGCAACTCCTCCTCCCCCTCTCCTCCCTCTGTCTTTCCTGAAGATTTGATATCCGGGTGGAAAGATTGAATCTGTTATTATTCTGGTGAGTTTTGTTTCTGTGAGTGCTATTATGTCTGGGGATGTCTCCTTGATTCTTTCGTGCCACTCCTCATACTTATTTGTTATTCCATCTGCATTTGTATACCATACCTTCAACTTCTTTTCTAAGACTGTGGTCTGGGAGGTGTATTGGGGTTGGGGAAGTGGGAGACCTGATAAGGAACTATGGGTGGTTGATGTGGGGGTGGAGTTTGCAATGTAGTGGGTGGGGGCATTGGATATGGCATGGGTGTTGTGGTTTAGAGTGTTTGGCTGCACTGGGGTTGACCTGGTTGGGAGGCTTCTATAGGAAGCTGTGAGGGAGGTTGTATTTGATCTTCTTCCTGTGTCTGGGATCTCCTGTCTGTCTTCTCCATCCCCTCTCTTTCCTCCTTTCGCCTTTGAACCATCTCTCTCAGTTTCCGCCTTTCGTCTTGTGTTCTGTCGCGGTCGAGATACACCTTCCTGTATCCCGGCATGTCCCTTAATCGTGCTTTTTCCTGCAGTATCCTGTTCCGAGTCGATTCTGCCTTGAAGGTCACTTTCACTGGCCGGTTTCTTTTTTTTTTTTTTTTTTTTTTTTTTTTTTTTTTTTTTTTTTTTTTTTTTTTTTTTTTTTGTGTGTGTGTGTGTGTGTGTGTGTGTGTGTGTGTGTGTGTGTACTCACCTATTTGTGGTTGCAGGGGTCGAGTCATAGCCCCTGGCCCCGCCTCTTCACTGATTGCTACTAGGTCCTCTCTCTCCCTGCTCCATGAGCTTTATCAAACCTCGCCTTAAAACTATGTATGGCTCCCGCCTCCACTACGTCACTTTCTAGGCTATTCCACTTCCTGACTACTCTATGACTGAAGAAATACTTCCTAACATCCCTTTGATTCATCTGAGTCTTTAACTTCCAATTGTGACCTCTCGTTTCTGTGTCCCATCTCTGGAACATCCCGTCTTTGTTCACTTCGTCTATTCCGCGCAGTATTTTATATGTCGTTATCATGTCTCCTCTGACCCTCCTGTCCTCCAGTGTCGTCAGGCCGATTTCCCTCAACCTTTCTTCGTAGGACAATCCCCTTAGCTCTGGGACTAGTCTTGTTGCAAACCTTTGTACTTTCTCTAATTTCTTTACGTGCTTCACCAGATGTGGGTTCCAAACTGGTGCTGCATACTCCAGTATGGGCTTGAAGTAAATGGTATACAGAGTCTTGAACGATTCCTTACTGAGGTATCGGAACGCTATCCGTAGGTTTGCCAGACGCCCATATGCTGCAGCAGTTACCTGATTGATGTGTGCCTCAGGAGATATGCTCGGTGTTATACTCACCCCCAAATCTTTTTCCTCGAGTGAGGTTTGCAGTCTTTGGCCATCTAGACTATATTGTGTTTGCGGTCTTCTTTGCCCTTCCCCAATCTTCATGACTTTGCATTTGGCAGGGTTAAACTCAAGGAGCAAGTTGCTGGACCAGGCTTGTAGCCTGTCCAGGTCTCTTTGTAGTCCTGCCTGATCCTCATCCGATTTGATTCTTCTCATTAACTTCGCATGATCTGCAAACAAGGACACTTCTGAGTCTATCCCTTCCGTTATGTCATTCACATATACCAAAACCAGCACAGGTCCTAGGACTGACCCCTGTGGAACCCCGCTTGTCACAGGCGCCCACTGTGTGTGTGTGTGTGTGTGTGTGTGTGTGTGTGTGCGTGTGTGTGTGTGTGTGCTTTGTGTGTGTGTGTGTGTGTGTGTGTGTGTGTGTGTGTGTGTGTGTGTGTGTGTGTGTGTGTGTGTGTACTCACCTAGTTGTACTCACCTAGTTGAGGTTGCGGGGGTCGAGTCCGAGCTCCTGGCCCCGCCTCTTCACTGATCGCTACTAGGTCACTCTCCCTGAGCCGTGAGCTTGATCATACCTCTGCTTAAAGCTATGTATGGATCCTGCCTCCACTACATCGCTTCCCAAACTATTCCACTTACTGACTACTCTGTGGCTGAAGAAATACTTCCTAACATCCCTGTGATTCATCTGTGTCTTCAGCTTCCAACTGTGTCCCCTTGTTACTGTGTCCAATCTCTGGAACATCCTGTCTTTGTCCACCTTGTCAATTCCTCTCAGTATTTTGTATGTCGTTATCATGTCCCCCCTATCTCTCCTGTCCTCCAGTGTCGTCAGGTTGATTTCCCTTAACCTCTCCTCGTAGGACATACCTCTTAGCTCTGGGACTAGTCTTGTTGCAAACCTTTGCACTTTCTCTAGTTTCTTCACGTGCTTGGCTAGGTGTGGGTTCCAAACTGGTGCCGCATACTCCAATATGGGCCTAACATACACGGTGTACAGGGTCCTGAATGATTCCTTATTAAGATGTCGGAATGCTGTTCTGAGGTTTGCTAGGCGCCCATATGCTGCAGCAGTTATTTGGTTGATGTGCGCTTCAGGAGATGTGCCTGGTGTTATACTCACCCCAAGATCTTTTTCCTTGAGTGAGGTTTGTAGTCTCTGACCCCCTAGACTGTACTCCGTCTGCGGCCTTCTTTGCCCTTCCCCAATCTTCATGACTTTGCACTTTGTGGGATTGAACTCCAGGAGCCAATTGCTGGACCAGGTCTGCAGCCTGTCCAGATCCCTTTGTAGTTCTGCCTGGTCTTCGATCGAGTGAATTCTTCTCATCAACTTCACGTCATCTGCAAACAGGGACACCTCAGAGTCTATTCCTTCCGTCATGTCATTCACAAATACCAGAAACAGCACTGGTCCTAGGACTGACCCCTGCGGGACCCCGCTGGTCACAGGTGCCCACTCTGACACCTCGCCACGTACCATGACTCGCTGCTGTCTTCCTGACAAGTATTCCCTGATCCATTGTAGTGCCTTCCCTGTTATCCCTGCTTGGTCCTCCAGTTTTTGCACCAATCTCTTGTGTGGAACTGTGTCAAACGCCTTCTTGCAGTCCAAGAAAATGCAATCCACCCACCCCTCTCTCTCTTGTCTTACTGCTGTCACCATGTCATAGAACTCCAGTAGGTTTGTGACACAGGATTTCCCGTCCCTGAAACCATGTTGGCTGCTGTTGATGAGATCATTCCTTTCTAGGTGTTCCACCACTCTTCTCCTGATAATCTTCTCCATGATTTTGTGTGTTTTTTTTGTGTGTGTGTGTGTGTTTGTGTGTGTGTGTGTGTGTGTGTGTGTGTGTGTGTGTGTGTGTGTGTGTGTGTGTGTGTGTGTGTGTGTGTGTGTGTAACATAGCCACAGTAAAAATTAGTAATATTCCAAGTGCTTTCGTGATTTCTCACATAATCAAGGAATAATAAAAGTTATAATACAGAAGAATTACAAAGCAGAGATGTCCCATCACATGTGACCTCACACACACAAATTATTTTCGTAACTAGTATAATTATTATTCTTTTCACTGGAGAGCTCTAAACCTGATGAGTATAGCTAGTTATAATAACTTTATTATTATTATTATTATTATTATTATTATTATTATTATTATATATCTGTTGAAAGCTTGTATTTCCTCAGGGCTTACCAAGTCAAAACTCAAGATATTCCAGCATTTATACGTAGCAGAAGATTTTTTTTTCAAAAGTATGCTCAATTTATTTCTCTTTTAAGATTGAAACATATTTCTCGCAGAAGAAAATAGAATACCAGCGTTGTGTTGAGTGTGCGAGCGGAACGTTGTCGGTGAAGAATCACGTTTTTGAGTTTATCCGGGCGTTTCCAGTGTGAGTTTATCCGGGCGTTTCCAGTGTGAGTTTATCCGGGCGTTTCCAGTGTGAGTTTATCCGGGAGTTTCCAGTGTGAGTTTATCCGGGCGTTTCCAGTGTGAGTTTATCCGGGCGTTTCCAGTGTGAGTTTATCCGGGCGTTTCCAGTGTGAGTTTATCCGGGAGTTTCCAGTGTGAGTTTATCCGGGCGTTTCCATTGTGACGGTATCCGGGCGTTTCCAGTGTGAGTTTATCCGGGAGTTTCCAGTGTGAGTTTATCCGGGCGTTTCCAGTGTGAGTTTATCCGGGAGTTTCCAGTGTGAGTTTATCCGGGCGTTTCCAGTGTGAGTTTATCCGGGAGTTTCCAGTGTGAGTTTATCCGGGAGTTTCCAGTGTGAGTTTATCCGGGAGTTTCCAGTGTGAGTTTATCCAGGCGTTTCCAGTGTGAGTTTATCCAGGCGTTTCCAGTGTGAGTTTAACCGGGAGTTTCCAGTGTGAGTTTATCCAGGCGTTTCCAGTGTGAGTTTAACCGGGAGTTTCCAGTGTGAGTTTATCCAGGCGTTTCCAGTGTGAGTTTATCCAGGCGTTTCCAGTGTGAGTTTATCCAGGCGTTTCCAGTGTGAGTTTATCCAGGCGTTTCCAGTGTGAGTTTATCCAGGCGTTTCCAGTGTGAGTTTATCCAGGCGTTTCCAGTGTTCGATTCACTTTTTTAACTGGAGAAAATTCTTTGTATTTGAATTTGTCAAATATCTGCAAAACTCTCATTGTTTACCTTCGATCTTTTAAGCCCTTGATTAAGATGCCATGATGCAGGAAGGGTTCTCTTGATCCAAGGAATTTCACCTTCCTCCTCCCCTGGGGTCGAAGCTAATCACCTCCCATTTCTCCAGGTGCTGTATGAAACCCTACGGGTTTAGTGCTTCCCCATTAGTATATTAACCCTTAAAATGTCCAAACGTAGAACCACGTTTTTTCAACATTTGAAAGTATATAAAAAAAATGTAGACTTTTTTTTTTTACATTTGAAAACGTGTAAAAAAAAATTTGGTCTATTTTTTTTTTGGTTATATTTGAAAATATGTAAAAAAATGTAGACTTTTTTTTTTTACATTTGAAAACGTGTAAAAAAAACTTTGTCTATTTTTTTTTGGTTATATTTGAAAATATGTAAAAAAATGTAGAATTTTTTTTTTTTTACATTTGAAAACGTGTAAAAAAAACTTTGGTCTATATTTTTTTTGGTTATATTTGAAAATATGTAAAAAAATGTAGACTTTTTTTTTTTTACATTTGAAAACGTGTAAAAAAAACTTTGTCTATATTTTTTTTGGTTATATTTGAAAATATGTAAAAAAATGTAGACTTTTTTTTTTTACATTTGAAAACGTGTAAAAAAAACTTTGGTCTATTTTTTTTTTGTTATATTTGAAAATATGTAAAAAAAAAAAAAAAACAGATCTACTTTTGGAGCGCTACACATGTGAACGTAGATCTGTTTGGACAGTTTAATTAAGGATCAGAGCCTCTCGATGTCAGTGAGTCTCCCGTGAGTGCCATATGTATGGGAAACCGCTAAACCCCCAGGGGTTAGGCTACGAGGTCCGATCCGATGGTAAAGGTTAGCTTCGATTCCTTTGTTCGGGATCCTTTCTCCAGCGTCAAGGCGCGTAATATTTTTGATGATTTTTAATCTTTCTCTAAATGATCGTTATCTTAATGATGAAATTGCTGTAGTTATTTGTTGTGATTATCTTCCTTATGTCTGCGAGTATCTTTATTGTAATTATGTTAATTGCTGTCTTAGGGACACTTAAGTTGTGTTTCTAGTTTTCTTAGGAGAACTTGTATTTCTAGATATCTTTGTAGAACTTATGTTTCTATTTATACTAATACCGTGATTCTTGTAATCTTAGATTTACGTGTAGTGTGTTTCAGTTACTTTAGTTACATTTGTTTCTGGTTAGCTAAGTTATACTTGTGCAGTTTTTTAGTTATATTGTATTTATAGTAGTTTTAGTTACACATAAGTTGCGTGTCTACTTTTGTTAATGATCCTTATGCTGTTTCTTTCCAGTTATCACAGTTATTCTTATGTAGTGTCTAGTTATCTAAGTAATGCGTTGTTAATAGTTAGTTAGGAGTATCTATAAGGGGGATTACCAACAGACCCATGGCAGTCTTCAAGCTGGCACTGGACAAGCACCTAAAGTCAGTTCCTGATCAGCCGGGCTGTGGCTCGTACGTTGGTTTGCGTGCAGCCAGCAGCAACAGCCTGGTTGATCAGGCTCTGATCCACCAGGAGGCCTGGTCACAGACCGGGCCGCGGGGGCGTTGACCCCCGAAACTCTCTCCAGGTAAACTCCAGGTAAACCTACCTTGTGGTCCTAATTATCTTAGCTGTACTTGTGAACTACCTGTAGTTATCAATCGTTTGTAAACAAACTTGTTTTGTTTTTCATGATTCATGTTGTTATCTCTTGATCGTCGAGTTAAGTAAAGTATATCTAAATATTTGTAAAGACTGAAATCTACCAACACTCTTGAAAAATTTACTCACACTCTTGAAAAATCTACTCACACTCTTGAAAAATCAACTCACACTCTTGAAAAATCTACTCACACTCTTGAAAAATCTACTCACACTCTTGAAAAATCTACTCACACTCTTGAGAAATCTACCCACACTCTTGAGAAATCTACCAACACTCTTGAGAAATTTACTCACACTCTTGAAAAATCTACCAACACTCTTGAGAAATTTACTCACACTCTTGAAAAATCTACTCACATTCTTGAGAAATCTGCCCACACTCTTGAGAAATCTGCCCACACTCTTGAGAAATCTACCCACACTCTTGAGAAATCTACTAACACTCTTGAGAAATCTACCCACACTCTTGAGAAATCTACCAACACTCTTGAGAAATTTACTCACACTCTTGAAAAATCTACTCACACTCTTGAGAAATATTTTCACACTCTTGAGAAATCTTCCCACACTTT
>NC_091293.1:30292316-30319695 GCF_038502225.1 Cherax quadricarinatus | reverse complement strand
ACATTTTTCTTCTTTTAATCTTGAAATAGTATAGAAATATCATGGATCGTACAACAAGAGTACATCAAGGTCGGCGCCTTGATGCTGGTGAAGGTCTCCTACTAGACTTATCCTCCCTTTCCTTGGACTGAATCTGAACGCCTCTCATTCCCCAGTTGCTATAGGAGCCCTAAGCTTTTAGCGCTTTCCCATGATTAAAATCTAACATTTCTGAGTCATCACTCTCTGATGGTTGATGCGTCTTAATATAGGGAAGAAACGTTTTTGGAGTTTAGGCTGTGAAGCTGCATTTTTTTTTTTAGTTCTTTGCAAATTGTAGAATGCATTATGTGGTCGCCTTGAAGTTATTAGTGCTGATGTGTTTTCCTAAAACTAAGCTTGTCCTTGATTGTAATTTATGGAAATATTAATGTGTCAGTTTTATTAAATAAACCCGTGGTCTGGTACCTAAGGCTCTCTCTTCACACGGCGAGTGTCTAGGTTCGATTCCCAGCCATCGTAGAAACATTGGGCGTGTTTCTTTACACCGGTTGTCTATGTTCCCCATCAGTAAAATAGGTACCTGGGTGTTAGTCGACGGGTGTGGGTCGCATCCTGGGACAATGACCTAATCTGCCCGAAATGCTCAAGCATAACAAGTATCTTTCTATATTGTAGTATGTCACTGATGTCAGCTATGGTCTGTATACCTTGTACATGTTATATATTATATAATTATTTAGAACTCGAGAATGCATTTTCTGATCAGAAATAAGCAAAAATGTTTGATTTTATTGGGTTTTCCTATGTTTAATTTGCATAGTTATAGTTTTATTTGCTCTTAATATTATGTATCTTCGAGACCACAGTAAGAAATTTGAGCATTTTGTACCCAATGCCTTAATTACATTTATTTACTTGCTAGCTTATTCGTTACATAGAGAACAGTTTGGACTGACTTTGCCTTATGTAGGTCAAATGAAATGATTACTTTGAAATTTAGTTTTTTGACTCGATAATTTCTGAGTACCGCATCCAATCGGCTTTAAACCTTCAGTTCTGATAACCTGATAAAGTAACTACTGATCGGCTTCAAATTTAATGTTTTTTTGTGAATTTTATGAGATTGTTTTGTTGGAGATAACAAGAGCATGCCTCGTCAGTTTGTCTTCAAAGCTGAGTTTTCTTGGTAGAGAGCTAGAATTAGTTTTGGGCTGTGTTTGTCCTAATTTGCCATTTTTACTTGATTATTATTATAATTAGAAAGAAGCGCTAAACCACAAGGGTTATATAGCGCAGCAGGGCAGGGAAGGATGCAGGGATAATGGGTAGTAAGAGGGAAAGGAGAAATTTATATTAATTGATATTTTAATTTTCGTGGAGAAATTAATATATTAATTTCCGTGGAGAAACTGATATATTAATTTTCTTGTGATAATTAGTGAATGCATCTTCTAATTAGCTTCATATCTTCAGTGCAATTATTCAAATGGAATTGAGTCATAGGTTGCACTCTGCACTAATCCTTTCGCATGCATTGAGGTACTGGAAGCTAGGGTGATGCAATACAGGGATTCCTTTCTCTGATTGCTTATCTACCGAACTACATCTAACATACCACTGGCTTTACATCATCTTGTGTGCAGTCTCTGGACAAAATAATTATTCGAGACAGTGAAATGAATTACCGAAAATAATTTAGTATTACATTATGTATATTGGTATGCGGTACCCTGGTTACATTCCATTCTCCGGGCGCTGTATAACTCCTTCGGGTTTTCTGCTTCCCTAATATAATATAATAACAGTCAGGTGGAACATTGGTTTAAATACCCCCCGTTTGAAACCGAGCAAATTGCAGAATGAGGTTTGGACACGAGCACTCAGATTTACTAATTTAACTTGGCCAACTTTAACAAATCCACTTAATCTAGGCCCGATTTTTCTCTTGTGCGGGAGCAAATTTTCCTCATGTATTCAGCTCAATACACTGAGTATCCTTCGTTATACTGTATTCCAGAGTATGCATACGAGGAAGCGGCAAGGTAGGAGCTGCCAGCCCGTCCTTTCTCATTACATGACCAGAGTGAGACACGAAGGACTTACTCATTTGCGCAAATTCCCATTACACGTGTGTTAGTCATTGCAAGGATGGTGTGGTGGAGGCTCGACCCTCTGTCTGAGTGCGTCATTCAGCACAAGGATGATGTGGCGGAGACTCGATCCTCCGTCTGAGTGCATCATTCAACACAAGGATGGTGCTGAATGATGGACCCTCCGTCCTCTAATCATGCTTTGGTCTCTGACCACATAATGTTGCATGCAAGAGAATCGTTTTCTCAAACAAGCTCACCTTTCTGGAGAATACTGAGAAAAATGTCTTGACGTGGGTGAAGAACTCAAAGTAGATATATATTTTTTATTAGTGCGAAAGTAAACAACTTATTGAGTTATAAATTTGCACTGAAATTTGAAAGTAGTTTCCTCAGGAATACAGTTTACAAAAAATTTTTCGTTTCAATTTCTTAATTATATTTGAAATATCGTGTCTTTTCGAACGTCTTTGAAAGATTTTGAAAGTGACTCAGATATATAACTTCTAAAGGAGTTTGATATCATGTTACCATCAATA
Source organism: Cherax quadricarinatus (assembly GCF_038502225.1). NCBI lineage: Eukaryota > Metazoa > Arthropoda > Malacostraca > Decapoda > Parastacidae > Cherax > Cherax quadricarinatus. The sequence continues at coordinate 30,317,084 of NC_091293.1, read as the reverse complement.
AAAATGTCTTCGTCATTCGGTTAATTTGATCTCTTCAAACGTCACTGCCATGTCAAATATATCATTTTAATTTTTATTCCAAGTCCCGATAATGAAATCTGAAAAAAAGTCTAATGAAAACCATCCAATAAAAAAATGTCTTTATTGATATAAAGGTATTACTCAGCAAACAAGACGAGACAACAGGCGATGAAAAGAGCAGAACAGCCGAGGATAAAGTGAAACCCGGGTAAATGGCCGAGGATTGCGTAGATGGCGGCAAGCCTGGATAAAAGTGGAGGCACGTGTAAGAAATTTGTTGCGGCTGTTGTTTAATAACCGCGCCAGGCCGGCCCAAGCTGAACACCTGATTTTTATGCTGCTGTAATAATCGAGTTTTTTTTTTTTATCTTAAGAGTGTTTGCTTTTGCATACAACTCTGGCTTCCGTTGTGTAGGTAGCGCTGGTCCACCTGACTTGCTTCTGCTGTGATGGTAGCGCTGGTCCACCTGACTTGCTTCTGCTGTGATGGTAGCGCTGGTCCACCTGACTTGCTTCTGCTGTGATGGTAGCGCTGGTCCACCTGACTTGCTTCTGCTGTGATGGTAGCGCTGGTCCACCTGACTTGCTTCTGCTGTGATGGTAGCGCTGGTCCACCTGACTTGCTTCTGCTGTGATGGTAGCGCTGGTCCACCTGACTTGCTTCTGCTGTGATGGTAGCGCTGGTCCACCTGACTTGCTTCTGCTGTGATGGAAGCGCTGGTCCACCTGACTTGCTTCTGATGTGATGGTAACGCTGGTCCACCTGACTTGCTTCTGCTGTGATGGTAGCGCTGGTCCACCTGACTTGCTTCTGCTGTGATGGTAGCGCTGGTCCACCTGACTTGCTTCTGCTGTGATGGTAGCGCTGGTCCACCTGACTTGCTTCTGCTGTGATGGTAGCCCTGGTCCACCTGACTTGCTTCTGCTGTGATGGTAGCGCTGGTCCACCTGACTTGCTTCTGCTGTGATGGTAGCCCTGGTCCACCTGACTTGCTTCTGCTGTGATGGTAGCGCTGGTCCACCTGACTTGCTTCTGCTGTGATGGTAGCCCTGGTCCACCTGACTTGCTTCTGCTGTGATGGTAGCGCTGGTTCACCTCACTTGCTTCTGCTGTGATGGTAGCGCTGGTCCACCTGACTTGCTTCTGCTGTGATGGTAGCGCTGGTTCACCTGACTTGCTTCTGCTGTGATGGTAGCCCTGGTTCACCTGACTTGCTTCTGCTGTGATGGTAGCGCTGGTCCACCTGACTTGCTTCTGCTGTGATGGTAGCGCTGGTCCACCTGACTTGCTTCTGCTGTGATGGTAGCCCTGGTTCACCTGACTTGTTTCTGCTGTGATGGTAGCCCTGGTTCACCTCACTTGTTTCTGCTGTGATGGTAGCCCTGGTTCACATGACTTGCTTCTGCTGTGATGGTAGCCCTGGTTCACCTCACTTGTTTCTGCTGTGATGGTAGCCCTGGTTCACCTGACTTGCTTCTGCTGTGATGGTAGCCCTGGTTCACCTGACTTGCTTCTGCTGTGATGGTAGCCCTGGTTCACCTGACTTGCTTCTGCTGTGATGGTAGCCCTTGTTCACCTGACTTGCTTCTGCTGTGATGGTAGCCCTGGTTCACCTGACTTGCTTTTGCTGTGATGGTAGCCCTGGTTCACCTGACTTGCTTCTTCTGTGATGGTAGCCCTGGTTCACGTGACTTGCTTCTGCTGTTATGGTAGCGCCGGTCCACCTGACTTGCTTCTGCTGTGATGGTAGCCCTGGTTCACCTGACTTGATTCTGCTGTGATGGTAGCGCTGGTTCACCTCACTTGCTTCTGCTGTGATGGTAGCCCTGGTTCACCTGACTTGCTTCTGCTGTGTTGGTAGCCCTGGTTCACCTCACTTGTTTCTGCTGTGATGGTAGCCCTGGTTCACCTGACTTGCTTCTGCTGTGATGGTAGCCCTGGTTCACCTCACTTGCTTCTGCTGTGATGGTAGCGCTGGTTCACCTCACTTGCTTCTGCTGTGATGGTAGCGCTGGTTCACCTGACTTGCTTCTGCTGTGATGGTAGCCCTGGTTCACCTGACTTGCTTCTGTTGTGATGGTAGTGCTGCTTCACCTGACTTGCTTCTGCTGTGATGGTAGCCCTGGTTCACCTGACTTGCTTCTGCTGTGATGGTAGCGCTGGTTCACCTGACTTGCTTCTGCTGTGATGGTAGCGCTGGTCCACCTGACTTGCTTCTGCTGTGATGGTAGCCCTGGTCCACCTGACTTGCTTCTGCTGTGATGGTAGCGCTGATCCACCTGACTTGCTTCTGCTGTGATGGTAGCGCTGGTCCACCTCACTTGCTTTTGCTGTGATGGTAGCCCTGGTTCACCTGACTTGCTTCTGCTCTGATGGTAGCCCTGGTTCACCTGACTTGCTTCTGCTGTGATGGTAGCGCTGGTTCACCTGACTTGCTTCTGCTGTGATGGTAGCCCTGGTTCACCTGACTTGCTTCTGCTGTGATGGTAGCGCTGGTTCACCTGACTTGCCTCTGCTGTGAGGGTAGCCCTGGTTCACCTGACTTGCTTCTGCTGTGATGGTAGCGCTGGTCCACCTGACTTGCTTCTGCTGTGATGGTAGCGCTGATCCACCTGACTTGCTTCTGCTGTGATGGTAGCGCTGGTCCATCTCACTTGCTTCTGCTGTGATGGTAGCGCTGGTTCACCTCACTTGCTTCTGCTGTGATGGTAGCGCTGGTCCACCTGACTTGCTTCTGCTGTGATGGTAGCGCTGGTCCATCTCACTTGCTTCTGCTGTGATGGTAGCGCTGGTTCACCTCACTTGCTTCTGCTGTGATGGTAGCGCTGGTCCACCTGAGTTGCTTCTGCTGTGATGGTAGCGCTGGTTCACCTGACTTGCTTCTGCTGTGATGGTAGCGCTGGTCCATCTGACTTGATTCTGCTGTGATGGTAGCGCTGGTCCACCTCACTTGCTTCTGCTGTGATGGTAGCGCTGGTCCATCTGACTTGCTTCTGCTGTGATGGTAGCGCTGGTCCACCTGACTTACTTCTGCTGTGAAGGTGGCGCTGGTCCACTTGACTTGCTTCTGCTGTGATGGTAGCGCTGGTCCACCTGACTTGCTTCTGCTGTGATGGTAGCGCTGGTCCACCTGAGTTGCTTCTGCTGTGATGATAGCGCTGGTCCACCTGATTTGCTTCTGCTGTGATGGTAGCGCTGGTCCACCTGACTTGCTTCTGCTGTGATGGTAGCGCTGGTCCACCTGACTTGCTTCTACTTCAACCACTGTGCTCAAATATTCCATCTAAATTCAGAACCTAATACGTCTCAAACCTTATTTCCCAGCCTCCCATCCCTTCCTCCCATATCCACCCTAATTTTATGCTCTAATTAACTTCTTCCGTTCCTTCTGATTGACCAAAGCATCGCAACCACTCTGCTCTTTAAATTATTCCATGTAGTCAACCTATTCCTCTTTGCAAAATTCAAAACCACGTATCACATAAAAACTCGTCAGTACAATTACACTTCTCCAAGATCTACCATTTCTCAAATAAAAAAAAAACGCAAACTTAGATTATTCATCATTCCTGCAACTTTCATTTCCTCAGTGACTCTGATTTGTATTACCTTTCCTAGATCTATGTTCTGACACATCAATTCTCAAGTATCTAACTACATCTAATTCCTCCAGATTTCTACTTTTTTTTTTTTACTTTGGTCTCTATCTACTTGTTCCCTCTATTTTACATTTTCATCACTACGCTTTTTGTCTGGCTTCACTTTCAATTTATAACTTTTACCTTCCCATCTGAATGGATCTCCAATCTTCTGCAGCCAATAATGTGAATCTCTTAATAGTACTGTGTCATCTGCAAACACCTGTTCCAATTTCCTCTTAATATATTATTTACATTAAATTTCACACATTCCCCTAAGTTACAAGAATTCACGGAATTTGGAATCCGGTCCAAAACCACGTTAAACAACCTCTTGTCATTATCCATACCTGTCAAACTAAACATTGCCTTAAAGAGGAAAATATTCCTCATTTTTCCTGCACAATATAACCAGTGACTCATACTACGATGAAAACTAAAGAATTCACCATCTGTCACCTGTGTTCCATACATCTACATAACAAGCCACTTCTCTCCCCTGTCCACACTGTCACATCTTTCCCAAACCAATAGATACAACTGCTCTATCCTTTATTTAAGTTTTGTTTACTTATGTTATGAAACGCAAACACTTTATCCTCACTTCCCCTTCCTTACCTAAATTCACCGTGGTACTCTGAAGTCCCGCTTCCTCCAGTGTCGGTCACTCTCTCTCTCTCTCTCTCTCTCTCTCTCTCTCTCTCTCTCTCTCTCTCTCTCTCTATATATATATATATATATATATATATATATATATATATATATATATCTATATATATATATATATATATATTTTTTATTTATTTTTTATTATCACACTGGCCGATTCCCACCAAGGCAGGGTGGCCCGAAAAAGAAAAACTTTCACCATCATTCACTCCATCACTGTCTTGCCAGAAGGGTGCTTTACACTGCAGTTTTTAAACTGCAACATTAGCACCCCTCCTGCAGAGTGCAGGCACTGTACTTCCCATCTCCAGGACTCAAGTCCGGCCTGCCGGTTTCTCTAAACCCCTTCATAAATGTTACTTTGCTCACACTCCAACAGCACGTCAAGTATTAAAAACCATTTGTCTCCATAAGTCATTCTGTTTCGCTCCATTCTCTCTACATGTCCGAACCACCTCAACAACCCTTCCTCAGTCCTCTGGACAACAGTTTTGGTAATCCCGCACCTCCTCCTAACTTCCAAACTACGAATTCTCTGCATTATATTCACACCACACATTGCCCTCAGACATGACATCTCCACTGCCTCCAGCCTTCTCCTCGCTGCAACATTCATCACCCATGCTTCACACCCATATAAGAGCGTTGGTAAAACTATACTCTCATACATTCCCCTCTTTGCCTCCAAGGACAAAGTTCTTTGTCTCCACAGACTCCTAAGTGCACCACTCACTCTTTTCCCCTCATCAATTCTATGATTCACCTCATCTTTCATAGACCCATCCGCTGACACGTCCACTCCCAAATATCTGAATACGTTCACCTCCTCCATACTCTCTCCCTCCAATCTGATATTCAATCTTTCATCACCTAATCTTTTTGTTATCCTCATAACTTTACTCTTTCCTGTATTCACCTTTAATTTTCTTCTTTTGCACACCCTACCAAATTCATCCACCAATCTCTGCAACTTCTCTTCAGAATCTCCCAAGAGCGCAGTGTCATCAGCAAAGAGCAGCTGTGACAACTCCCACTTTGTGTGTGATTCTTTATCTTTTAACTCCACGCCTCTTGCCAAGACCCTCGCATTTACTTCTCTTACAACCCCATCTATAAATATATTAAACAACCACGGTGACATCACACATCCTTGTCTAAGGCCTACTTTTACTGGGAAATAATTTCCCTCTTTCCTACATACTCTAACTTGAGCCTCACTATCCTCGTAAAAACTCTTCACTGCTTTCAGTAACCTACCTCCTACACCATACACTTGCAACATCTGCCACATTGCCCCCCTATCCACCCTGTCATACGCCTTTTCCAAATCCATAAATGCCACAAAGACCTCTTTAGCCTTATCCAAATAATGTTCACTTATATGTTTCACTGTAAACACCTGGTCCACACACCCCCTACCTTTCCTAAAGCCTCCTTGTTCATCTGCTATCCTATTCTCCGTCTTACTTTTAATTCTTTCAATAATAACTCTACCATACACTTTACCAGGTATACTCAGCAGACTTATCCCTCTATAATTTTTGCACTCTCTTTTATCCAATTTGCCTTTATACAAAGGAACTATGCATGCTTTCTGCCAATCCCTAGGTACCTTACCCTCTTCCATACATTTATTAAATAATTGCACCAACCACTCCAAAACTATATCCCCACCTGCTTTTAACATTTCTATCTTTATCCCATCAATCCTGGCTGCCTTACCCCCTTTCATTTTACCTATTGCCTCACGAACTTCCCCCACACTCACAACTGGCTCTTCCTCACTCCTACAAGATGTTATTCCTCCTTGTCCTATACACGAAATCACAGCTTCCCTATCTTCATCAACATTTAACAATTCCTCAAAATATTCCTTCCATCTTCCCAATACCTCTAACTCTCCATTTAATAACTCTCCTCTCCTATTTTTAACTGACAAATCCATTTGTTCTCTAGGCTTCCTTAACTTGTTAATCTCACTCCAAAACTTTTTCTTATTTTCAACAAAATTTGTTGATAACATCTCACCCACTCTCTCATTTGCTCTCTTTTTACACACTCATATATTTATTATTTTATTATCACACTGGTCGATTCCCACCAAGGCAGGGTGGCCCGAAAAAGAAACTTTCACCATCATTCACTCCATCACTGTCTTGCCAGAAGGGTGCTTTACACTACAGTTTTTAAACTGCAACATTAACACCCCTCCTTCAGAGTGCAGGCACTGTACTTCCCATCTCCAGGACTCAAGTCCGGCCTGCCGGTTTCCCTGAACCCCTTCATAAATGTTACTTTGCTCACACTCCAACAGCACGTCAAGTATTAAAAACCATTTGTCTCCATTCACTCCTATCAAACACGCTCATGCATACCTGCTGGAAGTCCAAGCCCCTCGCACACAAAACCTCCTTTACCCCCTCTCTCCAACCTTTCCTTCCACTACAGACTGATACACTCTTGAAGTCATTCTGTTTCGCTCCATTATATATATATATATATATATATATATATATATATATATATATATATATATATATATATATATATATATATACATATATATATATATATATATATATATATATATATATATATATATATATATAATATATATATATATATATATATATATATATATATATATATATATATATATATATGTATATATATATATATATATATATATATATATATATATATATATATATATATATATATATATATATATATATATATAAAGACAAAATACATTGGCCAAACATTCACAAAAATACAATAGAAAGTAAAACAAGATAGGTAACTCAGAGCTACATCTCGAATACTTCGTCCAGCTCCCCTGCGGTGGGCCGCGTGCCCAGTATGCTGCAGGCATTTCCTCTCTGGATCGCAACACTGAGTCTCTGAAAGAGGAAGCTGGTCGCCCTGTGGTCCTTGGTTTCTATGATGAGCTTTTCACCTAGCTCTTTGAGGAACTTTAGAGCACACTTGCCCCATGCTCCATGGGTCTCCGATCCTATTGGAATGAAGTTATAGCAAGGGGCAAGGTCTTCATATTTTCGGATCTTCTGGGCCTCCCTGTAGCTGGCAGCTCCACCCCCTTCCACTACGGAGTATGGCAAGTAGGTGTTTGCCAATGTGGCAGCACAGGTGTAGTCCCAGACAATCTGCTTTCCATCCTTCCAGGGTAGCATGGTGGCTCCATCAGGACGCTTTTGACTTCCATCAGACCTCTGTACTTGGGGTTCCCGTTGAGCTGGGCAACGGGCTGTGGCGAGGCTTCTCTTTATTATGTCATTGACCTCCTCATGTCTGGCATACTTCCCTTCTGCTGTATGACACACGAGACCATGAAGTCCGAATTGATCAGCTGTCGCCCTGCCGCAAATACACCTATGTCCGGTGAGGATGGGGGCGGTTAGGCGAAGAGCAACAACAATCCGAATGGCCTGTGAGTCGAGACAGGTGCCCAGGGAGGAATTGGGAACAGCTAACAGGAAATCTCCTGAGTGTGGTGCCTTCACTGCCAGGAGACGAGCTTTGCTCTTTCCTGAAGCATTGATATATATATATATATATATATATATATATATATATATATATATATATATATATATATATATACATACATATATATATATATATATATATATATATATATAATATATATATTTTTTTTTTTTTTTTTTTAATATAGGATGGGGTCCACCTCTGGTGTAAATTGTGGGACCCATAGCCTCGGAGAAGTGGATAAAAAGGCTTCAAGGAAGAATATTTGGATTTCTTCCTGAAGCCATTTGAATATTCCACTTCCCCTACCACCCCATCTTTTGAACTATTTTTTTTTTTTTTTTTTACCAATAGGAATATTTTATTACATAATATGGCACAGAAGATTTAAGAGATACATTGTTGATATAAAGGTGGCATATACGGTACATGTTGTTACGTGTGTATCACCGATTATAAGGCGAAAATCTCATCCAGCTCCTCAGAGCTGGGGCATGTGCCCAAAATGCAGCATGCATTACCCCTTTGAACAGCCGCACTGAGCCGCTGGAACAGAAAACTAGCTGCCCTGGGATCCCTAGTTACCCTGATGAGTCTTTTTCCCAACTCCTTAAGGAAATTAGATGCACTCTTTCCCCATGAGCCAAGGGTCTCTGAGCCTATGGGAACAAACATATAATGATGGGCAAGTTCTCCATATTTTCTAGACTTTTGGGACTCCCTAAAGCTGGCAGCTGCCCCTCCTTCCTCCCTGGTGTATTGGAGATAGGTATCAGCCAAGGTAGATGCACATGTATAGTCCCACACCACCTGCTTCCCATCTGCCCAGGCTTGAAGGGTGATACCATCTGGACGCTTCTGGCTGCCATCAGATCTGCATAGTTGGGGTGGCTCCCTTACTGCTGGGCATCCAGCTGTTGTGAGGCTCCTCTTGATAATGTTATTAACCTCCTCATGTCTTGCAATCTTTCCCTCGGATTTACGGCACACAAGACCATGGTACCCGAATCGGTCTGCTGCTTCACTGCCACAAATACACCTGTGTTCGGCGAGAATAGGGGCGGCAAGTCGAAGGGCAACACCGATGCGGATGGTCTGTGGGTCGAGGCGTGTGCCAAGGCTGGAGTTGGGAACAGCCAACAGAAAGTCCCCAGCATGAGGGGCTCTCACTGCCAGGAGGCGGGCTCTATCCTTCCCTGACACACTCTGAAGCATCGTTGAGGCTATATTTTCCACTATTGGACCATCCCAGTGCGATTGTTTGTAGTTGTTGGGGGGAGCAGGTCTGGTTTCTGAGCCCGTTAGATTATCCCAGATCATTGCTCCGTCAATGAATTTTTGGTCCTGGGCTCCAATCTTGTCCCTAAGATGTTCAGGGAGAATCGCTGCTACAAGCTCTCTGGATGCAATACACGAGGACAGAAAAGCAGGTAACGCAATCTGTGATGACTTGCGGACACCAATGCCTCCTAGTCTGACTGGAAGTGTAGCTTGGTTCCACTGCCCGTCTTCTAGAGTAAGGTTAAGTACTTTCGTAAAAATCTGCCTCAGAATACTGTCATATTCGTGCAGTATAGGGTTATCATATGAAGGTGCACATCTTAGGAAATATGTCAACCTGGGCAGACTCAAGCACTTTGTGAGAAGGTACAAGGCATCGTGGGTGTCCAGATTGCCTATTCGTTGTTCCATTCTCCTTAACTCTTCCAATTTCTTCCTGAGAATTGTGTCAATGGCATTGCTTCCCAGAGGTGCTCCTAGCAAGACACTATTTGTGGGGGCAATGACTGCTGCTCCTGGTAGTTTTGATCTCACTGCATTTATCACTTGTTGACTGACTGAGATGATTTCACATTTGGATGGATTCAGGATGAGACCCATTTCCTGTCCCCGTGTCATTACCTGTATATATATATATATATATATATATATATATATATATATATATATATATATATATATATATATATATATATATATATATATATATATATATATATATATATATATATATATATATATATATATATATATATATATATATATATATATATATATATATATATATATATATATATATATATATATATATATATATATATATATATAGGATGGGGTCCACCTCTGGTGTAAATTGTCGGACCCATAGCCTCGGACAAGTGGATAAAAAGGCTTCAAGGAAGAATATTTGGATTTCTTCCTGGAGCCGTTTGAATATTCCATTTCCCTTACCACCCGATCTTTTCATTCTTTTTTAACAATAGGTATATTTCATTACATAATATGGTACAAAAAGTTTTATGAGATACATTGTTGATATAAAGATGGCATATACAGTACATGAGATGTGAGAGATATATGTCTAGTATATAATATTATTACATGTTTGTCACTGATTATAATGCAAAAATCCCATCCAGCTCTTCAGAACTGGGTCGCGTGCCCGAAATACAGTAGGCATTATCCCTCTGAACAGCAGCGCTGAGTCGCTGGAACAGAAAACTAGCTGCCCTGGGATCCCTAGTTATCCCGATGAGTTTTTTGCCCAGCTCCTTAACGAATTTAGATGCACTCTTTCCCCATGAGCCAAGGGTCTCTGAATCTATGGAAACAAACATATAATGATGGGCAAGTTCTCCATATTTTCTAGACTTTTGCGACTCCCTGAAGCTGGCGGCTGCCCCTCCTTCCTCCCTGGTGTATTGGAGATAGGTATCAGCCAAGGTAGATGCACATGTGTAGTCTCACACCACCTGCTTACCTTCTGTCCAGGCTTGAAGTGTGATATCTGGACGCTTCTGACTGCCATCAGATCTGCATAGTTGGGATGGCTCCTTTACCGCTGGTCATTCGGCTGTTGTGAGGCTACTCTTGATATATATATATATATATATATATATATATATATATATATATATATATATATATATATATATATATATATATATATATATATATATATATATATATATATATATATATATATATATATATATATATATATATATATATATATATATATATATATATATATATATATATACATATATATATATATATATATATATATATATATATATATATATATATGTATATATATATATATATATATATATATATATATATATATATATATATATATATATATATATATATATATATATATATATATATATATTAACGACCAAAGATATCTCGAGAGGTGGACAGCCTAGTTTACAAGCCCTGTTTCTCCCAGCCCGACTCCACCAGTGTGCCTCTAGCATGGTTTCAAGTTATTTCATACTCCTCTTGTATGTTCTGACCTCTCAAGCGATTTTTATATTAATGCACCACGCAGAAACAAACGGGTATATACGAGCGCCACTTGGGAACCTTTACAATCTTTCCTGACGTGGCATCGAATCCTGCTGCCTGCGATCTTTCTATGTATTTACCCATTTGTTTCTGCTTGTTGCACCGAGATATTTATATATAAATTTAAATTTTCCAACACTCTTTTACCCTACTCCTTCTCATTTATACTTTCTATTTTCACTCTTACCGCATATTACTTCATACCAACTCCTTTCCTCGGTGTTGCATCCTACTCTCTCACTCCTACACTTTCACACTATTACCAACTCCCTCTGACTTGCAACTCATTCTCTCGCTACCGCACATTACTCCTTCCTACTTTCGCCTCCTCTTCATTGCTGCACCCATACTCCTTTACACCTATACCTTCCTTCACAATGCTCACACCTACTCCCTCCTATGCTACACTATGTCCCCTTCCACCTATAGCACTTTGCTCTACTGCTACACTCTACCACTTCCCACGCTCTCTCCTTTCATCATTTTACACACATTCCATCTTTATTTTCTTTGGCATTTTTTAGGCACTTCGCCGGTTTCTACCCTTCTCTCCCTGGTAATTTGCATGGCCATCACTGCATATTGCTAAGCGTATGCCTGTGCACACCTCCCCTCTCCTTCTCACACGCTGGTTATCTAACCTCTCCTGCAACTACCTGGTGAAAAGACATTTTTCTCTACGTTTGGTATATCTCATTTGGTTAAACACACAAACACACAGAAAATAAGGAGATTCAACTGGAAGTTGAAATAATGCCTATTAATGTCCTAGGGACGTTAATAGGCCTAAGAGTTCTTATGAAGTGGAACAATCTGTAGAGTGAAGAAGCAGAGGCAGGATCCATACTTAACTTTAAGAAGAGGTACGAACAGGCTATTGCAGCCGGGAGAGAGTGGACCTAGTATCGACCAGCAAAAAGCCGGGGCTAGGAGCTTTGAATCGGGTCCTGGAATCACTTATAGGTGAACACACACACACACACAGAACGACTACCGGAGGCGTGGACGACAGCAAATGTAGCCCCAGTTTTTAAGAAAAAAGACAGGAACGTGGCGTTTAACTACCGACCTGTGTCATTGACATGTATAATAAGTAAAGTCATGGAGAAGATTATCAGGAGAAGAGTGGTGGACCACCTAGAAAGGAATGAGCTTATTCACGACAACCAGTATAGTTTCAGGGAATGGAAATCCTGTGCCACAAACATACTGGAGTTCTACGATAAGGTGACGGAAGTAAGGCAAGAGAGAGGTGGGTAGACTGCATTTTCTTGGACTGTAAGAAGACTTTTGACACAGTTCCACACAAGATATTAGTGCAAAATCTGGAGAACCAGGTAGGTATAAAAGGGGAAGCACTGGAATGGATCAGAGAATACCTGACAGGTAGGCAAACGTGAGTCATGGTATGTGACGAGGCGACAAAGTGGGCTCCTCTGACGAGCTGGGTTCCACAGGGGTTAGTCGTAGAATCGGTGCTGTTACTGGTATATTTGAATGATATGCCGGAAGAGATAGACTCAGAAGTGTCTCTGTTTGCAAACGATGTAAAGCTAATGAGAAGAATTCAGTCGGATGAGGACCAGGCAGGACTACGAAGGGATATAGACAGGCTGCAAGCCTGGTTCAGCAACTGGCTCCTGGAGTTTATCCCCACCAAGTGCATAATCATGAAGATCGGTGAAGGAAAAACAAGACCGAGGACAGAGTACAGTTTAGAGGGCCAAAACTCTCAAGGAAAAGTATCTTGGGGTTAGTATAATACCGAGCACATCTCCTGAAGCCCACATCAACCAAATAATTGCTGCAACATTTGGGCGATTAGCAAACCTAAGAATAACGTTCCGGCAGCTCAGTAAGGAATCATTCATGACTCTGTACACAGTGTATGTCAGGCCCATATTAGAGTATGCAGCACCAGTCTGGAATCCACCCCTAGTCAAGCACAACAAGAAATTAGAGAAAGTGCAAAAGTTTGCAGTAAGACTTGCCCCTGAGCTAAGGAGAGGAGAGGTTAAGGGAAATCGGCCTGACGACACTGGAGGACAGAAGAGAGAAAGAGAGAGGAGGGGGGGGGGCATGATAACAACATATGAAATACTGAGAGGAATTGACATGGTGGACAGAGCCACGATGTTCCAGAGATGGGACACAGCAACAAGGGGTCACAGTTGGAAGTTGAACACTCAGCTGAGTCACAGGGTTGTTAGGAAGCATTTCTTCAGTTATAGAGTTGTCAGGAAGTGGAATAGTCTTGCGAGTGGTGAATGGAGGCAGCATCCCTACACAGCTTTAAGAAGAGGTACGACAAGGCTCAGGGAGCAGGGAGACAGTGGATATAGTAGCGACCAATGAAGTGATGGGGTCAGGAGCTGTGGCTCGACCCGTGCAACCACAATTAAGTAAGTATATATGCACACACACACACACACACACACACACACAAATGGTAACTAACACAAACACGGACAGACATACACATACACGCATGCACATACAACAGGCCTAGTGTCTAATCGACATGTGCCTAGGACCAAATGGTAACTAACACGGGTACACTGAAAGGCCCCGCTATCCTTGGCCGTGCTCAGAACCAACTTAAAGCGCAGTAAATAGATCAATCAGAAAAGTGGAATAAAGTATACACCAGAAGTTACATTTTGGTTAAATTTATATTCCCACCACCAGAAGGCATGAAGGTATATACTGGTATTTATGCTATTTTTAGTGAGAATGAATTAATGAGCAGAAACATTAATAGGGTTTGGATAGAGAGAGAGAGAGAGAGAGAGAGAGAGAGAGAGAGAGAGAGAGAGAGAGAGAAACAGAGAGAGACAGAGAGAGACAGAGAGAGACAGAGAGATAGAGAGAGATAGATAGAGAGAGAGAGAGAGAGAGAGAGAGAGAGAGAGAGAGAGAGAGAGAGAGAGAGAGAGAGAGAGAGAGAGAGAGAGAGAGAGAGAGAGAGAGAGAGAGAGAGAGAGAGAGAGAGAAAATTCTCACTGGTACATCTGTGAATCAACCATACAGAGGACAGATTTAGATTTAATTCCTGTACACTGCACGAAGGTTATTAATTCTTCATATCTGCTGCATACCATCAGTTAAGGACGTTTTGGTTACTAATATAGTGATCACAGTAAATTCAAAGCGTGTATACAGACACCTCTTTTTTTGGGTATACACTCCCTGTACATACACATCAGGATATACACAATATATGCGCTCTTCAGTCTTCAACAGGAAGTAGTGTGTGTTACAACAAATACAGTTAAGATTATTACCCTCATCATGACTCGCGAACTTGTAATAGCGCGATTGTTTACAACCCACTGGCCTGGTATTTTTCGAATCACTTGCCATGAGTTCTAACTCCACCCGTACCAACGTTTATTGCCTTCGTTTTCCCTCCCTTACCCTAAGTCAATTAATCTTTATGATATATGGAAATTCCATATGCCGTACTTATGTGACTCCCAATGCACTTCATCCTCAGGGAGAAGAATACTTTCTCTGGCTTAAATGGCGAAAATATTTTTTCAGCGTCACTATTTCAAAGATTTGTGACCCCCACCGGGTTTAGCTTTTTTTCTGGGAAATATCTGAAGAATCTCGAAGCAAGCAAATAAATATTCATTATAATCATAGGATTCTCCTGCGTCTCTCCAGGTTTATTTCCTCCTTCGTTAAGTGATACTGGTTAACTATAAATGAGACACGTGTGCAACATTTGTGAATTTTATTCTTTAAACGTTTGTCCACTCATTGGTGCATCCACCTGCACCACCTGCGTTATTCCCATCAACACTCACCCAGCTAAATTTTTCCACCTGTGACCACCTACAGCACGTCATCTACCCATTTCAGGTACACCTTAACATTGCATTCGCATATAAATCCACTCTATTATGCCGATATTCTAACCAATCCATGTACATCCACCTACACTTGCATCCTCACCTTCATCCTCTGAAATAACCACCAATATTTACATGTTTCTCACACCCATCTATATATTTTTCCTCAACCTAAATTTTCCCCACCCACACTTAACTATATTCCCTTTAACCTATATTCTTCCCACCTACTCTCATCTCAACCCACCTGAAGTTCCTATATAGATTTGCTTACACCCAGGAAGATAATGTGCCTTGCCATCCTCACCCACCAAGAGGCACTGAGAGCAAGCGAGTTCTCATCCCAGCCACACCAGCTCTACCTAAGCCAGGGTCGTAATTGTATTTTCAGCGCAACAATCTGATTAGGAAGGAGAGGAAGCTCTCAATTTTCAGCGAGTAGCCTAACCCCGGCCCCGTGTGGTCTTGCCACGTGGCACCCCGGCCCCGTGTGGTCTTGCCACGTGGCACCCTGGCCCCGTGTGATTTTGCCACGTGGCACCCCGGCCCCGTGTGGTCTTGCCACGTGGCACCCCGGCACTGTGTGGTCTTGCCACGTGGCACCCTGGCCCCGTGTGGTCTTGCCACGTGGCACCCCGGCCCCGTGTGGTCTTGCCACGTGGCACCCCGGCCCCGTGTGGTCTTGCCACGTGGCACCCCAGCCCCGTGTGGTCTTGCCACGTGGTACCCCGGCCCCGTGTAGTCCTGCCAAGTGGCACCCCGACCTCGTGTGGTCTTGCCATGTGGCACCCCGGCCCCGTGTGGTCTTGCCACGTGGCACCCCGGCCCCGTGTGGTCTTGCCATGTGGCACCCCGGCCCCGTGTGGCCTTGCCATGAGGCACTCCGGCCACATGTGGTTTTGCCATGTAGCACCCCGGCCCCGTGTGGTCTTGCCATGTGGCACTCCAGCTCCGTGTGGTCTTGCCATGTGGCACCCCGGCCCCATGTGGTCTTGCCATGTGGCACCCCGGCACCGGGTGGTCTTGCAATATGGCACTCCGGCACCGTGTGGTCTTGCAATCTAATACTCCGGCACCGTGTGATCTTGCAGTTTAGTACCCCGGTACCGTGTGGTCTTGCAATATAGTACTCCGGTACCGTGTGGTCATGCAATATAATACTCCAGCACCGTGTGGTCTTGCAATATAATACTCCGGTACCGTGTGGTCTTGCAATATAATACTCCGGTACCGTGTGGTCTTGCAATATAATACTCCAGTACCGTGTGGTCTTGCAATATAATACTCCGGTACCGTGTGGTCTTGCAATATAATACTCCGGTACCGTGTGGTCTTTGCAATATAATACTCCAGTACCGTGTGGTCTTGCAATATACGTACCCGTGTGTCTTGCAATATAATACTCCTGTACCGTGTCTTTGCAATACAGTACTCCGGTACCGTGTGGTCTTGCACAATCTCCCATCATGTACTTGCAATATAATACTCCTGTACCGTGTGGTCTTGCAACACAGTACTCCGGTACCGTGTGGTCTTGCAATATAATACTCCTGTACCGTGTGGTCTTGCAATACAGTACTCCGGTACCGTGTGGTCTTGCAATATAATACTCCGGTACCGTGTGGTCTTGCAATACAGTACTCCGGTACCGTGTGGTCCTCCAAGACAGCACCAGATCTGCCTCTCACATTCTCTTTGCGCCTTGTCTTCAGGTTTTCTCTCCCAATATACATTTCCCTTTCTCATTCTTCGTGAAAAGAAGGAGGTCCCTTGATGTTTGTGAAAGGTTCATGATCCAAGGAATTGGAGCTGCTCTCTTCTAGAATGAATCAAATCTGTATGCTTTCCATGCTCTGGCGACCCCTAAGAGTTTAGCTCTTCCTCCATGCGTATAATCATACATATAATCGTAAGCGGGTATTTATTTATACATGGTATTTATATTATCAGCAATTGTTCTAGCTAAAAAAAATTTCTTACCAGTAGTCGCCGGATTTTTTTATATAGTTTCTAGATTTTATGGTGTTTTATCTGCTCTTTTTCCTCGCTGTACTCTTAACAACACCTGTTGTCTCAAAACCAGTTTTCTTCCATCTTGGTGTTTCAACAACAATTGTTTTCTCAGTTCATTTTTTCTTTAAATATGTTTCTTCAAAACCTGTCCTCTGTACATCTGGTCAATTACCACATGTTCCAATAACACCTATTCTCTAAAACCCTGACCTTTCTACACCTGTCTTATTAACACGTGTTCGCTTAATACCTGTTCTCTATAACGTCGTCGTCTGTACACCCGTCCTATTAACACAGTTCTCTTAACACCTGTTCCCTCAAAACCTGTCCTCTCAATACCCATTGTCTTAATCCCTGCTAACCATGTTTCTCCTGACTTGCCTCGAATAATTACATCGAGCCTCTTCCTCCCTGGTTTACTGTCTTCCGACTCGTCAAATCTTAACTTCCTCAATCGCCTGAGTCAGTGTAGGTACCAACGACGTGAAAAAAAAAAAATTATCCACCCTTGAAATATTCAGGTCTACATTTTTGTTTTCTTCCATATACACTAAATTAATCATTCCCTCTCTCGTTTCTCTTCTACTAAGGCTACTCTCCTCTCATTTGCATCCCTTCTACAAAATCTACCTTTATGTCTCTTCTATTAAATCTACATTCATCAATCTTTACTCCCAAATCTACTCTCGCTCTCAGTCACTTTTATTAACTCATCCATCTTCACTCGTATCCCGTCTACCAAATCTACCTTCTCATTATTATTATCCTTTCTGCCAAATCTACTTCTACTTACATCCCTTTTACCATATTTCTCCCTAGACGCATCCCTTCGAGTAAATCCACTTCTCGTTCCATTCCTTCTACGAAATCTAACTTCTTATGCTTTCGCAGTCACTGCAGAATCATATTGCTCTCCCTAGTTTGCACACCTACAATAAGGCTTTCATGCCAACTTGTGAATCTTACTCATTTACTCGTCCAACCTATGCATACTCGCCTGGCCGCCATATGGAGAAGACCCGGGCCGGAAGTACCGGCGAACCAACTCGAATCGAATTGAATGCATACTTGCATCCAATCTCTCTAACTTCTGTTTTCGCTATTCTGTTCCTCCTCATCTAGCAACACTAACCATATTTTCAAGTAGTACAGATAACTAGCCTCCCGAAACTTTGTTCACTTACCTCCAGTCTACCAGACCATTCTCATTTGAGTTCAATCTTCCTAACCTTTGCTTACTTGTATTCCAGTCTTCCTAATATTTGTTCACTAGTACCCCAGTCTTACAACACCCCCCCCTCCCCGGTCCCCTCTGTTCAGATTCCTCCAGCCTACCAAAACTTTCTTCAGTTTTATCCAGCCTCTGTTCTCCCTACACTGACAAATCCCAAATCTTCTTGAATCACACTAACACTTTTCCCCACTCACATAGGCGTGCACCCACCAACAAAAGCATTATTCCTACTTACTAACACTAATACTATAATCTCTATGCCTCCCACCGTTCTAATTTCCTCCCAGAGCCTTTGTTTTTAATTAAAGTCGGCTCGCTACCTAATTCGTGTTTCTCTAATATTCCTTGACTTCAATAGCCCTATTCTCTTTCAGTTATTTTTCCCATACTCATGAAGGTTGGTGTCTTGATGCTGGTAGAGGCTACTGAATTAACGCAATTGGAGCTACTGTTCCTTTCCTCGGATCATAAGTGACTGTCCCCTTTTCCTCAGCACTTTGTGACTTTTTCGTTTCTAATTCTTTTTTTAAATAATAATAATAATAATAATAATAATAATAATAATAATAATAATAATAATAATAATAATAATAATAATAATAATAATAATAATAATAATAACAATAATAATAATAAGAAGAAGAATACGAATAATAACCGACATAATTATAATCAATAACAAAAGTAATAACTATAATAAAAAATAATAATAATTACAA
The DNA here is from genome assembly GCF_038502225.1 of Cherax quadricarinatus. Classification (NCBI taxonomy): domain Eukaryota; kingdom Metazoa; phylum Arthropoda; class Malacostraca; order Decapoda; family Parastacidae; genus Cherax; species Cherax quadricarinatus. Next base: position 30,298,065 of record NC_091293.1, on the reverse strand, counting down.
AAGTAATAACTATGATAATAATAATTATAATAACGGAAATAATAATAATAGCAATAATAATTATAATAATAATAACAGAAGTAATAATAAGAGCAATAATAAGAAGAAGAATAAAAGAGATAATAATAACACTAATTATAATAATAAACATAATAAGTGCAATAATATATTAATAAAAATAAAAATGTTAATAGTTCTTACATACTAGTCCCGCCTGTCTCTTTTTCTCTTTTTAATTCAGATTTTTGTCCTGTTCTCTTACGAAGTCGCGGCAAATCTTCAAGTTTTCCAACGGCAACGGAAAACAATATGACGTTCAATGAAGTCAAATTCCAACTACTCCGTTATGGAAAACTGAAGGAAATAATAAGTAGGACTTAGTATACTACAAAATCTAATCTCACAACAGAGAGGAAAAGTAATGTGAAGGACCTGGGAGTGGTAATGTCTGAGGATCTCACTTTCAAGGATCACAACAATGCCACTATCACATCTGCGAGGAAACTGATAGGATGGATAGTGAAAACATTCAAGACAAGAGATGCCAAACCAGTGATGATCCTTTTTAAATCACTTGTTCTCTCTAGACTGGAATACTGCTGTACATTAACATCTCCATTCAAGGCAGGTGAAATTGTAGATCTAGAGAGTGTACAGAGAACATTTCCTGCACATATAATTTCCATCAAACACCTTAACTACTAAGAATGCTTGGAAGCACTTGACTTGTACTCACTGAAGTTCAGGCGAGAAAGATATATCATAATCTACACTTGGAAGATCCTGGAGCGACTGGTTCCTAATCTGCAAACAGAAATCACTCGCTACGAAAGTATAAGACTTGGCAGGCGATGCAACATACCCACAGTGAAACGTAGGGACGCCATTAGTACACTAAGAGAAAACACCATAAGTGTCCGGGGCCCAAGACTATTCAACAGCCTCCCACCAGCCGTAAGGGTAATTACCAATAGACCCCTGGTTGTCTTCAAGAGGGAGCTGGACAGATACCTATAGTTAATGCCGGATCAGCCGGACTGTGGCTCGTATGTTGGACTACGTGCGGCCAGCAGTTACAGCCTCGTTGATCAGGCCCTGATCCACCAGGAGGCCTGGTCATGGACAGGGCCGCGGGGGCGTTGATCCCCGGATTACCCTCCAGGTAGACTCCAGGATTCATTAACAGCCATATTCTTTTTTTCCGTATCTAATTTTTTCCTTCATTGTTAACAATTTTATTTTATTTGTTACACTTCCCTCCCTCTCTCTCTCTCTCTCTCTCTCTCTCTCTCTCTCTCTCTCTCTCTCTCTCTCTCTCTCTCTCTCTCTCTCTATCTCTCTTTCTCTCTCTCTCTCTCTCTCTCTCTCTCTCTCTCTCTCTCTCTCTCTCTCTCTCTCTCTCTCTCTCTCTCTCTCTCTCTCTCTCTCTCTCTCTCTCTCTCTCTCTCTCTCTCTCTATCTCTCTCTCTCTATCTCTCTCTCTGTCTCTCTCTCGTTCTCTCTCTCTCGTTCTCTCTCCACTCGCTTCCAACAGGACTAAATTACAAACCTGATTCGTAATTGCATTAAATTTAATGGAAACCAAAGAAACTTGATTATGAGATCCTCAGGCGCAATGCCGTGGCCTTCTTGACGTTCTTCGTCCTGGCGCAAATGACAGGAACAGTTTGTTAAGTAGGATGGAGAGGCACTGAAGGCCGTCCTCATCCTCGGGTAAAAAAATTTCGGGAGATTTTTTTTTCTTTGGTAGTCATTTTTTGCAGGACGAAAGAGGACAGGTAATGGATGTTTTGTGGAAAAAAAAATCGATAAATTATCAATGCAATTTAAAATATCTTTCTTTTTTTTTAACTCTCTCGATGATAGAATGTGGTTGGTAAATGAACTAGTATTGATAATAATTGTGTGATTTATGTGAACTGTTCTTGTTTTCAAAGCGGAGGCAAATGAACGATGGACGGTAGAGCAAACTTAGAAAGACAAAGTTGAACACACACACACACACACACACACACACACACACACACACACACACAGAAGGAGCAGACGCTGTGCGTGCCACTAACCACAATCTTCAATACATTCCTTGTAACTGGGCAACTACATGAGGTACGGAGGAGGGCAAATACAGAAACGAGGCACTAAACTATAGACCAGTGTCACTGACGTGTATAGTATGCAAAGTCATGGAGAAGATTATCAGGAGGAGAGTGAAGAGATTAGTACAGTAGCTAGAGGAACAGGCACATATAACAGGAAGGGCACTGCAATGGATCAGAGAATACCTAACAGGGAGGCAACAGCGAGTCATGGTCCATGATGAAGTCGAAGTCTTGGAAAAGATTATCAGGAGGAGAGTGGTGGAGCACCTGGAGCGGAACAAGATTACAAACGACAGCCAGCACGGATTCATGGAAGGCAAATCCTGTGACACAAACCTACTACAGTTTTACGACAAGGTAACTTAAGTAAGAAATGAGAGGGAGGGGTGGGTTGATTGCATTTTCTTGGACTGCAAGAAGGCCTTCGACACAGTTCCTCACAAGAGATTAGTACAAAAGCTAGAGGAACAGGCACATATAACAGGAAGGGCACTGCAATGGATCAGAGAATACCTAACAGGGAGGCAACAGCGAGTCATGGTCAGTGATGAGGTATCACAGTGGGCGCCAGTGACGAACGGGGTCCCACAGGGGTCAGTCCTGGGACCAGTGCTATTCTTGGTATATCTGAACGACATGACGGAAGGGATAGACTCAGAAGTGTCCCCGTTTGCAGATGACGTGAAGTTAATGAGGAGAATTAAATCAGACGCGGACCAGACAGGTCTACAAAGAGACCTGGACAGGCTGGATGTGTGGTCCAGAAACTGGCTCCTAGAATTTAACCCCGCCAAATGCAAAGTCATGAAGATCGGAGGAGGGCAAAAAAGACTGCAGACAGAGTATAGGCTAGGTGGCCAAAGGCTGCAAACCTCACTCAAGGAGAAAGACCTAGGAGTGAGTATAATACCGAGTACATCGCCAGAAGCACACATTAACCAGATAACTGCTGCGGCATACGGGCGCTTGGCAAACCTGAGAATAGGGTTCCGGTACCGCAGTAAGGAATCGTTCAAGACTTGATACACTGTGTTCGTGAGGCCCATACTGGAGTACGCAGCACCAGTTTGGAACCCACACCTGGTCAAACACGTCAAGAAATTAGAGAAAGTGCAAAGGTTTGCAACAAGGCTAGTTCCAGAGCTAAGGGGAATGTCCTATGAAGAAAGGTTAAGGGAAATCGGTCTGACAACACTGGAGGACAGGAGGGTCAGGGGAGACATGATAACGACATACAAAATACTGCTTGGAATAGACAATGTGGACGGAGACAGGATGTTCCAGAAATGGGGACACAGAAACAAGGGGTCACAATTGGAAGCTGAAGACTCAGATGAGTCAAAGGGATGTTAGGAAGTATTTCTTCAGTCATAGTGTAGTTAGGTAGTGGAATAGTCTGGCAAGTGATGTAGTGGAGGCAGGAGCCATACATAGTTTTAAGACGAGGCATGATAAAGCTCATGGAGCAGGGGGGGAGAGAACCTAGTAGCGGTCGGTGAAGAGGCGGGGCCAGGAGCTGAGCCTCGACCCCCGCAACCACAATTAGGTGAGTACAATTAGGTGAGTACACACACACACACAAGGAATGGACTCAAAAGCGTCCCTGTTTGCAAACGATGTGAAGAGAATGAGGAGAATTCAGTCTGGGGAGGATAATTCTGCAGAGGAATCTGGACAGGCTACAGGTCTGGTCCAGGAAATGGCTCCTGGAGTTCAACCCCACCAAATGCTAAGTCGTGAAGATCGTAAAGGTCAAAGGAGACCGCGGACAGAGTATAGTCTAGGGGGGCCAAACACTACAAACCTCACTCAACGAAAACGATCATGGAGTTTTTATAATACCGAGCATATCTCCTGAGGCGCACATCAACCAAGTAACTGCTGCACCATATGGGTGACTAGCGAACCTAAGCATAGCATTCCGACATCTCAGTAAGAAGTCGTTCCGGACGCTGTACACCATGTACGTCAGGCCCATATTAGATTATGCAGCTCCAGTTTGGAACCGACACCAAGCTCGTCAAGAAACTAGAGAAAGTGAAAAGGTTTGCGACGAGATTAGTCCCAGAGCTAAGGGGCATGTCCTACGACGAGAGGTTAAGGGAACTCAATCTGACGACACTGGAGGACAGGAGGTATAAAGAAGACATGATAACGACATATAAAATAGTGAGAGGAATCGACAAGGTGGACAGAGACAGGATGTTCCAGAGATGGGACACAGCAGGTAGGGGTCACAAATGGAACTTGAAGACTCAGATGAGTCTCAGGGATGTTAGGAAGTATTTCTTCAGTCACAAGGTTGTCAAGAAGTGGAATATTCTGTAAAGTGAGATAATGGAGGCAGGAACCATAAATAGCTTTAAGATGAGGTATGATAAAATTCATGGAGCAGGGAGAGAGTGGACCTAGTAGCAGCCAGTGAAGAGGCGGTGCCAGGAGCTATGAATCGACACCTGCATCCACAGTTAGGTGAGTATAATTATGTAATTGCAGACACACACACACAAGCTAGTACACCAGGTGAATGCTAATAGTGTCTGCTGTTTAATGATGTTCGTCACTTGTCCCTCAGTGATGCTGTACTCAACAAAGGTTTCAAAAACTCCCCGGAGGTGGAGTTTAAGGCCGCCCGAGGAATACATTATAAAAAAATAAAATTTTATATTATATATATATATATATATATATATATATATATATATATATATATATATATATATATATATATTTATATATATATTTATATTTATGTATATATATATATATATATTTATATATATATATGTATATGTATGTATATATATATATATATATGTATATATATATATGTATATGTATGTATATATATATATATATATGTATATATATATATATATATGTATATATATATATGTATATGTATGTATATATATATATATATATATATATATATATATATATATATATATATATATATATATATATTATATTGGAGTAAGATGGAGAGTAGGATAGCATATGAGCAAAGAGGCTTTTGGAAGGGTAGGGGTGTGTAGACCAAGTGTTTACAGTGAAATATGTAAGTCAGGGGTGGGCAACCCTTGGCACGCCAACAACTTCTTTGTGGCACTCGAACCCATGCTTCTTTGGCCCGCCTCATGGTGAGCGAAAAGATATGACGCTCTAACCCACAGGACCACGCAATCCTACAATAATGACGCACTCAGCCATGAGACGAGCCAAAGCACCGTGGGTTCGAGTCTTTGGCTATTCGCAGTGCTATTATTGATCAATCCCACTCGTTCGCGGTTACAATAATATAAAATACTGCTCATTTTGGCTAGTACACCAAACAGGGAGTAGAATGAAATTACCACCCACACCATCGTATGTCCTCGGATGACAGTAAAACACCTAGCTTGGCTGGGTACATCATTCTTGTAGGATTGTATGGTCCTGTGGGTTAGAGCGACATGTGTTTTCCCTTACAATGAGGCGGGCCGAAGCAGCATGCTTTCGAGTCCTTGGCTAGTCGTAGTGTTGTTATTGATAATACCACTCGTTGGTGCCTCATTGTGTGTCCTCCGGAAAAAGGATGGCGGAATCAGGTCCACTGCAGTGGGCAACATCCTTCGGTGCCTAGTCGCCAAGGCTGCAGTAAGAAG
>NC_091293.1:30249816-30287316 GCF_038502225.1 Cherax quadricarinatus | reverse complement strand
ACACCACACCCCCATATGGAGTCAGGTTGAGTAGGCCCCTACAGTTAGCAGACAACATGAGGAAAAATAAATAGGAGATAGTTAATAGCCAGCCCTAAACTTCTAACCACTAGGAACAGGTCATGTGACATTAGAAGTTACTTTACAATAATGGATCATTTACATACATAATGCAGCTAATGTGAACAACCTTCTAACTCATGAAATAAAAGGTATAAATCCCTCATTTTGTCAACCGGTAATACCGGATGTCGCGGAACATTTTAGAATATTCAGGAAATACTCTCAGTGTTAACTAATATGCCTGTGTGAATTCTCCTATTCAGGCTTTCCTTCCTTATAATAACTAGGCAGTTCCTGATTTTGTTTTACTTTTTAACATCATTATTGTCATTATTATCCACTATCATCCGCTATTATCATTATCATCATTATCATTATAATAATACTAACAACCTATTTCAGTAAATCACTACACTAGTTGCAATCACCTTGTTGCAGTCAACTTTGTGTAAGCTGTACTGCTGTATCTAGACGGGTTAGGACCTCAATAGGTAACTCTGCCTCAATTTTGGACTATCCTAGGATGATCGCACATGTGCACTCATACCTAAATGAACCCCTATGTCTGCTTCCTTACTACTGATGTTATATCACTCAGGTTGCAGTCTGTATTGCAGCACACCACGTAGAGCACCTCTAGCATTTCAATACCTGTATGCAGCAGTAGCTGAGGGGGTTATATTGACGGTTACGGCACTCCTAACATGTCAAATATCGATATTCACGACTGATTTAACAGGTTGATATATATACTATATCGACGTTCACGACGGGCGTACCATGATTTTTAGTTTGCAGACTCAGGTCGAACATCACCGAAACATCACGAAACCCCCTGGCATAAGCAGCAATCCTGCATCTTTGTATAACATTGTTGTTTAAGGCTCAACAGACTCCCCTAAATAACTATTGAGTTTGTACAGCCCATAATTTGAGTTACATACGACAGTTTTATCATGTTTCCAGAGGGAGGACTCAATTATGTTTTTTTTCCATGATGGAACTGTTAGACACATTTATCTAGGCAGCTGCCCACCGAGGTGGGCTGTCCTGATTGAGTATTGATGTTGGGATAATCTAGTTTACAGAGGTTTACCTGTCTGACCAATATATGAGAGGGGGCAAAGGGTGCATGGGACCTTGTAAACACCACCCACAGTATTAGGCAGAGTGTTTTTAATCAATCTCTGTTTCACTGTCCCAGTGGTTTTGAAAGTCAGATTTATATTGAGTTTTTTTAGTGCCTCACGCAGGCAGACCAAATTGTCATTGTATGGCAAGACCAATATATTTTTCCTGTCAGGCGTTTCCTTAGGTTCATTTCTGTAGAAAGTCTTCCTAGCTGACAGTTGGGCCTTCTCAACAAAATCTCTGAGGTACCTCAGTTTTGTGGCCATGTTAAATATCCTGTTGATCTCATCTTTGCTCTACCCCACGAATATATTTATTAAACTGATTAAACTTTGTGTTTGAAGGCAAGTACTATGCTCAAAAACAGGGCATGGCTATGGGAAATCCCTGAGCCCATACTCAGCAACTTGTATATGGAATTCTGTGAGTTAGGCTACTTAAATATTTTCTCCCAAATAATGCTAGGTGGTTCAGATAAGTAGATGATGTGCTTTGCCTTTGGCCTAGAGATCACAACATTGATGAGTTCCTACCAAAACTCAATGGTCTAGTACCTTCCATTAAGTTCACAATAGGGCATGAAATAGATAACACTCTACCCTTCCTAGACGTTTTAATCCATCACATCGACAAAAGATTCATATTTACAGTTTACAGGAAGACCACCATTGTGTCATATATTCATTATTATTCCAATCATGAATCTAGGGTTAAAGTTAGTGTTTTCCTTACAGTGTTCCTGAGAGCTTTGCATATCTGCATTCCTGAATATTTAGAAGATGAAATCAACAAGAAATTTAACATAGCCACAAAAATGAGATACCCCAGGAATTTTATTGAGAATGCCCTCCTGTCAGCTAGGAAGACTTTCTACAAGACTGAACTTAAGGAAACGTCTGACAGAAAAAATGGATTTGTATTGCCAGTCAATGACAATTTGGTCTGCCTGCGTGAGTTCTTGAAAAAACTCAATATATATCTGACTTTCAAAAACACTGGGAAAGTGAAACAGAGACTGATTAAAAACACACTGCCTAATAATGTGGGTGGTGTCTACTAGGTCCCTGCACCCTTTACCTCCTCACATTCATTGGTCAAACAGGTAAACCTCTGGAAACTAGATTATCCCAACACCAGTACTCAATCAGGACAGGCCAGGTGTCGAATGCGATTTTTAACCATGTCAGCTTTTGCAGTCACCCACCACGGTGGGCTGCCACCCAGATAATTTTATCCAACAGTTCCATCATGGAAAGAAACATAATTGAATCCTCTCTCTTGAAACATGATAGGAATGTCGTATATAACTCAAATTATGGGCTGTACAAACTCGGTAGCTAATTAGTGGAGTCTATTGTGCACAACCTTAAACAACAATGTTATATAAAAGTGCAGGATTGCTCCTTATACCAGTGGGTTTCGTGATGTTTCATTTATGTTCGACCTGAGTCTGCAGACTGAAAATCATGGTACGCCCGTCGTGAACGTAGATACAATATATAACATACCGTTAAGTCCGATATTTAACATGTTAGGTCTAACGTGACCAACAATACATCCCACCCAGCTACAAGAGCTCTAGGTGGTGTGATGCAATACAGACTGTAACCTGAGGGATATAACATCAGTAGTAAGGAAGCAGACTTTGGGGTTCATTTAGGTATGGGTGTGTATGTGCGCACCCATACCTAAATTAGTTAGAAGCTTGTTCACTTCAGCTGCATTCTGTATGTAAATGATCCACTATTGTAATATAACTTCTTACGTCACATGATCTGTTCTCAGCAGTTAGAAGCTTAGGGTTGGCTATTAACTACCTCCTAGTTATTTTACCTCATGCTATCTGCAAACTGTGGGGCCTACTCCACCTGACCCCACATGGGTGTGGTGTGGAGGGACCGGTGTGTGATTGGCATTCCAGTGGGCCTCTCTTCCTCAGTGCTACCGCGATAACAAACTCTGAAAAAAAATTACCATTAATTCTCCTGTTGCTGCTCCTGGAACATTGCACAGCTCCTGATGACGCACTGAGAAGTGTGAAAGTACTTGAGCTAAAGATTTTCACCCCCCGTGAATATATATATATATATATATATATATATATATATATATATATATATATATATATATATATATATATATATATATATATATATATATATACAAGGAATTCGCGAGAGCATGCGAAATATACACAAACACTGATCTCTGGCTGAAGGAGACTCGAACCTACGAACCTTAGGACAAGGTACGCAGTGCTTTACCAATCTACCCACACTGGACCAATACCTTGGCGTATAGCATCCGCTACACGTTTGATCCAAGGCAGCCAGCTTTCAGGGAGAAGGCTTACAGCTTTTCATCTCATCCCCTGCATGCATCAGCCTTACTAGAGATTTGAACAATGCAAGGAATTCGCGAGAGCATGCGAAATATACACAAACACTGATCTCTGGCTGAAGGAGACTCGAACCTACGAACCTTAAGTCTCCTTCAGCCAAAGATCAGTGTTTGTGTATATTTCGCATGCTCTCGCGAATTCCTTGCATTGTTCAAATCTCTAGTAAGGCTGATGCATGCAGGGGATGAGATGAAAAGATGTAAGCCTTCTCCCTGAAAGCTGGCTGCCTTGGATCAAACGTGTAGCGGATGCTACACGCCAAGGTATTGGTCCAGTGTGGGTAGATTGGTAAAGCACTGCGTACCTTGTCCTAAGGTTCGTAGGTTCGAGTCTCCTTCAGCCAGAGATCAGTGTTTGTGTATATTTCGCATGCTCTCGCGAATTCCTTGCATTGTTCAAATCTCTAGTAAGGCTGATGCATGCAGGGGATGAGATGAAAAGATGTAAGCCTTCTCCCTGAAAGCTGGCTGCCTTGGATCAAACGTGTAGCGGATGCTACACGCCAAGGTATTGGTCCAGTGTGGGTAGATTGGTAAAGCACTGCGTACCTTGTCCTAAGGTTCGTAGGTTCGAGTCTCCTTCAGCCAGAGATCAGTGTTTGTGTATATTTCGCATGCTCTCGCGAATTCCTTGCATTGTTCAAATCTCTAGTAAGGCTGATGCATGCAGGGGATGAGATGAAAAGCTGTAAGCCTTCTCCCTGAAAGCTGGCTGCCTTGGATCAAACGTGTAGCGGATGCTACACGCCAAGGTATTGGTCCAGTGTGGGTAGATTGGTAAAGCACTGTGTACCTTGTCCTAAGGTTCGTAGGTTCGAGTCTTCTTCAGCCAGAGATCAGTGTTCGTATATATATATATATATATATATATATATATATATATATATATATATATATATATATATATATATATATATATATATATATATATATATATATATATAGAGAGAGAGAGAGAGAGAGAGAGAGAGAGAGAGAGAGAGAAATTTATGAAATCAGAGGCTTTAAAAGTTCTACACAGAGACACTAGACTTGATGAAACTCTACACGGAGCAAATCACAACTTTATAAAGCTCTATGAAAGCCTAAACTTTACACACATCTGTCTCTCTTCTTCCCTATTGGAGATATCTTAAAAAATAACTAAACAAAGAAACACTGGCACTCTTCCAATAAAAATGCCACCATGGGAAAAGTGTCACGCTAACAAGGGAAAGAAACTCCACAAAACAACACTGTGTACAAAAACCACAGCACTCTTACGGTAAAATTTCAGTGGCAACAATGCAGGTCAATGACGCAAACAAAACTGACTGGAGAGAGTGAACAACCAATAAAAAAAATCATTGTTAGTTTAGGCAGGCAAAGCAACAATGTTAAAACGGTTAATGATAAACCGTTGATTTATGGAGACGAAAACAAATGAAAAAAGGATACCCTAAAATAAAGAGATAAATTAAAGATAAACAATTTAAAGAAAAGAACATGGTGTGTGTAGAGTCAGTTTGAAACGTTTCACTATATAAGATCTCTCAAGTTAAAGGAAACATCTACCTGTACAATGCTGAGAAAGTTCAACCGCTGCCAGAACATAAAGCCGCAGATAACAAAAATATTAAAGCCATAAACAAGATAACACCGCAGGTAACACATAACATCCCGACTAATAAAAAATAAAACCACAGCTAACAAAAGATGACACTAAAGTTAGCAAGGCACTATAGATAAAAGATCAAGTGTATAGCAACAGTCAACAGACCGAGCAGTTCAGCTTGCAAGAGAGAGCACTCAAGCGCCAAAAAGACGCCCGACTAGTACATACAGGACATGACAGCCGCAGGAAAAACCTTTGTGGAGAGAGAAACACCTCAACGGAATGGAGAGAGAGAGAGAGAGGGAAGTTACACCATGAATTTCAAGTAGTTTCAAGGGCGGGTAGAAAGGTAAGGACCGTGTAGAATGACGCCCACAAAATGATTTAGAAGGGACAGGAAGGTAAGAACCGCTTAGAATGACACACACACAACAAGGATTAGAGTGGATACGAAAGTAAGGGCAGTGTAGAATGACTCATACAGCATGGTAGGGATAGTGTACTGTAGAATAACGAAGTCATGGTTTAGAGTGGAAAGAAAGATAAGGACAAAGCAAAATAACTCAAACAACATGGCTACGGGTTGCCAGGAAGGTAAGGATTGCTTTTTTTTTTTAATTAAGTAATTTTAAGAATATTAGGTTGATTATTAAATTGATGGGGAAAGCGCTAAATCCATAGGTAATCAGAAAGGAGGCAATCAAATTTGATCCTGGTTGAGGGTAGCTACCATTCACTGAATCAAGAACCCTTCACTGCCGCTAAAGCACCTTCCATGGCTAATGGGTTATATATTTCAGAGATGACTCGGTTTAAGCAATTTCCCTCCAAAAAAAAAAAAGGGTTTCTACACAGGCCAGAAAACCAACAATATTTCAAAACAACAGGGAAAGTCGGCAGGATTCCAGAGTAAAACACAATTTTATAACTAAAGCAGAGTAGAGGAGTCAGGATTCCAAACTAGTCCAGTTAACACGCAAGGTTTCAAAATAAGACTCACGAAATCGTAATAATACTATTACAAACAAATTACGGAACAGGTGGAGACTGAACCCATGGCGAGTGAGCTACTTACCATGGGTTCAGACCCCACAGGTTCCCTGATTTGTTTTCAGATCAATGAAGGAAATAAGTTGGAGTCAATGCAATCCAAAGATAAGCATTTCCAGGCACTGACGGTACCGTACCCCTCAAGGCAAGCTTCTTAACGCCGTTGACGGACCCTAAATAAACGGGATTGGACCTGACCCTCCCTACCTCGGATCGAATTTGAGTGCCTCCTATTCCTCCTGGCGCTGTATAACTCTTATGGGCTAAGCGCTTCCTCGTCCCCGTTAAACGTGATAATAGGCTGCCGTACAGCCTATATACACGATCCAGGAAATGTTGTTGAAACGGATATCAGTGGCAGTGTGAACAATAATGAGAAACATTTCCACTTATGTTCATTCGCCATACATGACTGAGGTAGCCGTGGAAGCCTTGGAGACGTGAGCGAAAATTATGGAAGTCTAAAATAAACGAGAGCTAAGGAACTACACTGAGAGTTCTTAAATAAACAAAAGTTAATGAACTACACTGAGAGTTCTTAAATAAACAAGAATTAATGAACTACACTGAGAGTTATTAAATACACGAGAGTTAATGAACTACACAGGGAGTTATTAAATAAACAAGTTAATGAACTACACTGAGAGTTCTTAAATAAACAAGAATTAATGAACTACATTGAGAGTTGTTAAACAAACAAGATTTAATGTACTACACTGGGAGTTATTAATAAACGAGAGTTAATGAACTACACGGGGAGTTATTAAATAAACAAGAGTTAATGAACTACACTGGGAGTTATTTTAAATAAACGAGAGTTAATGAACTACACTGGGAGTTATTTTAAATAAACGAGAGTTAATGAACTACACTGGGAGTTATTAAATAAACAAGAGTCAATGAACTACACTGGGAGATATTTTAAATAAACGAGAGTCAATGAACTACACTGGCAGATTAAAAAAAAGCGATGATTGTAAACTTTCTGGAATAATTATACCTTGTAACTTCCAACTCGTCCTTAATATTATTCAGAGTTTCCTTTCGAGAATATTAAACGGAACGAATCAGACGCAGCGGAAAAAGACACAAGAAAACCAATTTTGAATTTTATGTAATGAAAGCATTCTGAATTTGCTGGAGATTTGAAACTAGGAGGCTGATGACAAAGACACAAGCTGTGGAACAACTAGTAGCTTGAAGACAAAGACACAAGCTGTGGAACAACTAGGAGCTTTAAGACAAAGACATAAGCTGTGGAACAACTACGAGCTTGAAGACAAAGACACAAGCTTTGGAACAACTAGGAGCTTGAAGACAAAAGCACAAGCTGTGGAACAACTAGGAGCTTGAAGACAAATGCACAAGCTGTGGAACAACTAGGAGCTTGAAGACAAAGACACAAGCTGTGGAACAACTAGGAGCTTGAAGACAAAGACACAAGCTGTGGAACAACTAGGAGCTTGAAGACAAAGACACAAGCTGTGGAACAACTAGGAGCTTGAAGACAAAAACACAAGCTGTGGAACAACCTTGCAGCAAGACGAAGTCTCTTTGTTCTTGAACGGAAAGAAGAAAATTCTACAGAACGTACCGCCACTGACCTGACTTGTAAGATCCAGAGTGCACCACCACTAACTTCTCTCGTTCTGGATAATATCAAGAGTGCACCACCACTAACTTCTCTCGTGCTGGATAATATCAAGAGTGCACCACCACTAACTTCTCTCCTGCTGGATAATGCCACGAGTGCACCACCACAAGCTTCTTACGTGCTGGATAATATCAAGAGTGCACCATCACTGATCTTTCTCGTACTGGGTAAGATCCAAAGTAAATGATCACTGATCTCTCATGTGCTAGGTAGTATCCAGAGTGCACTACCACTGATCTCCCTTTTGCTAGGTAGGATCCAGAGTGCACTACCACTGATCTCCCTTGTGCTAGGTAGGATCCAGAGTGCACTACCACTGATCTCCCTTTTGCTAGGTAGGATCCAGAGTGCACTACCACTGATCTCCCTTTTGCTAGGTAGTATCCAGAGTGCACTACCACTGATCTCCCTTTTGCTAGGTAGGATCCAGAGTGCACTACCACTGATCTCCCTTGTGCTAGGTAGGATCCAGAGTGCACTACCACTGATCTCCCTTGTGCTAGGTAGGATCCAGAGTGCACTACCACTGATCTCCCTTTTGCTAGGTAGTATCCAGAGTGCACTACCACTGATCTCCCTTTTGCTAGGTAGGATCCAGAGTGCACTACCACTGATCTCCCTTTTGCTAGGTAGGATCCAGAGTGCACTACCACTGATTTTCCTTGTGCTAGGTAGGACCCAGTGTGCACTACCACTGATCTTTATTAACTTGAGTAAGATTATCAATACCTGTTTTTATGAGAAGTTACTCCACCTGCTATAACCTAAAACATATTTTATGATAAATGAAACACTGAAGGCAACACTCCACGAACCAAGCTCTGCTTCTGTAACAACAACAGATAATTATAAATGCGTAATCACACACAGGGCAAGTGTCAAAAACCTATGTGTTTTTTTTCCTAAGAAACAACAACGTGAAATCAGGTCATCGGTTTAGGGCAAGTCACTAGCCATAGCCAGAGCAACAGCTTTCTGCTATGTCATACATATAGTACGACACGGCAGAAAGCTTGTAAAATACTTCAGAAGGGTGCACTGATGATGGCGAAGGGCTCGTGAACTAGTGGAAATTGAAGAGTAAATTGAGGGAGAAATGTGTATCTCAAGGAAAATATCAAGGACTGGTGTTTATATAATTGGAAGACAATACGTTGTTTTAACACACCGGCCCTCTTCTATCGAGGTAGGATGACCCAAAGAAGAAAAAACAGTGTCAGAATCCTTTATTCAATCACTGTCTTTCCAGCTGAGTGATGACCTCAAAAATCGGACTTCACTCTAAACTACAGCAATATCCCCAGTCCTCCTTCAGATTGCAGATACCGTACTCACCACCTTCTAAACTCAAATCCGGCTAACCGGTTTCCCTTAGTGCCTTCGTAAATGTTACCTTGCTCATACCAAAACCTAAAAAAAATTGTATAAGTAGACAAGGAGATGGAGATTAAGGTGAGGCAATGAAGGACACATGATGAAGGAATTAAATCCGGGATTCATAAGAACCAGGAGAGGTTAAGGAACTAAGCAGAAACAAGGAGTAAGTAAAATGACAAGCAGAACCAGGAGTAAGAAGAATGACAAATAAGCAGAAACCAGGAGTAAAATTCGGAGAAAATATTTTAACCTTTTTCACACACCTAAAACCCTATAAGGAAATATTGAACAACCAGTCACTCCTCACTTGTCCCCCCACCTAAGTCCATCCCCTTATTACGAACATGGGTACAAGTAGAATACCTGTAGTCCCTGGCAGTAAGACAAGTCACAAACGAATGATTGCGTAATAAAAGCAAAGGCAAACCCCGAAGTTGAAGATGGCCATATATTCCCACAACCAATATTTTCAATATTTACAGTGTACAACAGAGCAGTAATGTAGGCAGATACTATACTAGTAATTAATTTAATAAGATAAAGAGCAAAAGTGAGTTCACTCACTAACATTAGTTCAAAAACTCATAAAAAGAGAGGCCAGTATACATAAACGGCTAGAGCTAGTGAGGGACTGTCCCACAGAGGAGAATGTAGGTATAAAATCTGGGCGTCTGGAGATCAACCCCTCACCACGCTTTATCGGGCAGGACCGAGACAAGGTTGACATCCAGAATGACCCTTTGCCTATATACCAACATGAAAAGCCTCTTGCAATTAGGTATCCATATGATTATAGATGAATGGTTCAGGTTGTTTAGGCATATAATTCATTTCAATGATAACACCCAAAAGGATAATGACAGATTCTACAAAATAAGGCCTCTTTACACTGCACTAACTACTGCTTGCTTGAAAGTTCCAGCTACACCCAGGCAGTTGGTTTCAAGGGTAAAACCGCTGGAAACCTAAGGCAGTACATCAAAAACCAAACCAGACAAGTGGGGTTTCAAACTATTTTGTCGTGCAAGTGAAGATGGAATCAAACATGATATACTCATGTTTTTATTTATTATTTTTTATTATCACACCGGCCGATTCCCACCAAGGCAGGGTGGCCCGAAAAAGAAAAACTTTCACCATCATTCACTCCATCACTGTCTTGCCAGAAGGGTGCTTTACACTACAGTTTTTAAACTGCAACATTAACACCCCTCCTTCAGAGTGCAGGCACTGTACTTCCCATCTCCAGGACTCAAGTCCGGCCTGCCGGTTTCCCTGAATCCCTTCATAAATGTTACTTTGCTCACACTCCAACAGCACGTCAAGTATTAAAAACCATTTGTCTCCATTCACTCCTATCAAACACGCTCACGCATGCCTGCTGGAAGTCCAAGCCCCTCGCACACAAAACCTCCTTTACCCCCTCCCTCCAACCCTTCCTAGGCCGACCCCTACCCCGCCTTCCTTCCACTACAGACTGATACACTCTTGAAGTCATTCTGTTTCGCTCCATTCTCTCTACATGTCCGAACCACCTCAACAACCCTTCCTCAGCCCTCTGGACAACAGTTTTGGTAATCCCGCACCTCCTCCTAACTTCCAAACTACGAATTCTCTGCATTATATTCACACCACACATTGCCCTCAGACATGACATCTCCACTGCCTCCAGCCTTCTCCTCGCTGCAACATTCATCACCCACGCTTCACACCCATATAAGAGTGTTGGTAAAACTATACTCTCATACATTCCCCTCTTTGCCTCCAAGGACAAAGTTCTTTGTCTCCACAGACTCCTAAGTGCACCACTCACTCTTTTTCCCTCATCAATTCTATGATTCACCTCATCTTTCATAGACCCATCCGCTGACACGTCCACTCCCAAATATCTGAATACGTTCACCTCCTCCATACTCTCTCCCTCCAATCTGATATTCAATCTTTCATCACCTAATCTTTTTGTTATCCTCATAACCTTACTCTTTCCTGTATTCACCTTTAATTTTCTTCTTTTGCACACCCTACCAAATTCATCCACCAATCTCTGCAACTTCTCTTCAGAATCTCCCAAGAGCACAGTGTCATCAGCAAAGAGCAGCTGTGACAACTCCCACTTTGTGTGTGATTCTTTATCTTTTAACTCCACGCCTCTTGCCAAGACCCTCGCATTTACTTCTCTTACAACCCCATCTATAAATATATTAAACAACCACGGTGACATCACACATCCTTGTCTAAGGCCTACTTTTACTGGGAAAAAATTTCCCTCTTTCCTACATACTCTAACTTGAGCCTCACTATCCTCGTAAAAACTCTTCACTGCTTTCAGTAACCTACCTCCTACACCATACACTTGCAACATCTGCCACATTGCCCCCCTATCCACCCTGTCATACGCCTTTTCCAAATCCATAAATGCCACAAAGACCTCTTTAGCCTTATCTAAATACTGTTCACTTATATGTTTCACTGTAAACACCTGGTCCACACACCCCCTACCTTTCCTAAAGCCTCCTTGTTCATCTGCTATCCTATTCTCCGTCTTACTCTTAATTCTTTCAATTATAACTCTACCATACACTTTACCAGGTACACTCAACAGACTTATCCCCCTATAATTTTTGCACTCTCTTTTATCCCCTTTGCCTTTATACAAAGGAACTATGCATGCTCTCTGCCAATCCCTATGTACCTTACCCTCTTCCATACATTTATTAAATAATTGCACCAACCACTCCAAAACTACATCCCCACCTGCTTTTAACATTTCTATCTTTATCCCATCAATCCCGGCTGCCTTACCCCCTTTCATTTTACCTACTGCCTCACGAACTTCCCCCACACTCACAACTGGCTCTTCCTCACTCCTACAAGATGTTATTCCTCCTTGCCCTATACACGAAATCACAGCTTCCCTATCTTCATCAACATTTAACAATTCCTCAAAATATTCCTTCCATCTTCCCAATACCTCTAACTCTCCATTTAATAACTCTCCTCTCCTATTTTTAACAGACAAATCCATTTGTTCTCTAGGCTTTCTTAACTTGTTAATCTCACTCCAAAACTTTTTCTTATTTTCAACAAAATTTGTTGATAACATCTCACCCACTCTCTCATTTGCTCTCTTTTTACATTGCTTCACCACTCTCTTAACTTCTCTCTTTTTCTCCATATACTCTTCCCTCCTTGCATCACTTCTACTTTGTAAAAACTTCTCATATGCTAACTTTTTCTCCCTTACTACTCTCTTTACATCATCATTCCACCAATCGCTCCTCTTCCCTCCTGCACCCACTTTCCTGTAACCACAAACTTCTGCTGAACACTCTAACACTACATTTTTAAACCTACCCCATACCTCTTCGACCCCATTGCCTATGCTCTCATTAGCCCATCTATCCTCTAATAGCTGTTTATATCTTACCCTAACTGCCTCGTCTTTTAGTTTATAAACCTTTACCTCTCTCTTCCCTGATGCTTCTATTCTCCTTGTATCCCATCTACCTTTTACTCTCAGTGTAGCTACAACTAGAAAGTGATCTGATATATCTGTGGCCCCTCTATAAACATGTACATCCTGAAGTCTACTCAACAGTCTTTTATCTACCAATACATAATCCAACAAACTACTGTCATTTTGCCCTACATCATATCGTGTATACTTATTTATCCTCTTTTTCTTAAAATATGTATTACCTATAACTAAACCCCTTTCTATACAAAGTTCAATCAAAGGGCTCCCATTATCATTTACACCTGGCACCCCAAACTTACCTACCACACCCTCTCTAAAAGTTTCTCCTACTTTAGCATTCAAGTCCCCTACCACAATTACTCTCTCACTTGGTTCAAAGGCTCCTATACATTCACTTAACATCTCCCAAAATCTCTCTCTCTCCTCTGCATTCCTCTCTTCTCCAGGTGCATACACGCTTATTATGACCCACTTCTCGCATCCAACCTTTACTTTAATCCACATAATTCTTGAATTTACACATTCATATTCTCTTTTCTCCTTCCATAACTGATCATTTAACATTACTGCTACCCCTTCCTTTGCTCTAACTCTCTCAGATACTCCAGATTTAATCCATTTGTTTCCACCCACTGAAACTCTCCTACCCCCTTCAGCTTTGTTTCGCTTAGGGCCAGGACATCCAACTTCTTTTCATTCATAACATCAGCAATCATCTGTTTCTTGTCATCCGCACTACATCCACGCACATTTAAGCAACCCAGTTTTATAAAGTTTTTCTTCTTCTCTTTTTTAGTAATTGTATACAGGAGAAGGGGTTACTAGCCCATTGCTCCCGGCATTTTAGTCGCCTCATACGACACGCATGGCTTACGGAGGAAAGATTCTTTTCCACTTCCCCATGGACAATAGAAGAAATAAAAAAGAACAAGAGCTATTTAGAAAAAGGAGAAAAACCTAGATGTATGTATATATATATATGCATGAAGGCAAAACAACTTTTGATAACCACCCTATAAAGCTGTGACAAGAAGAAACTTAACTACCAATAAGTTCAAAGATTGTTCTGGTACTAAAAGACAAGTATAACTGCAAATACATTGGAACAGTATGTGAAATTAGATGTGGTAAGCCAGAATCGATGCCTGTCAAACAAATGGAAAAGAACATAGTGCCCAGGGGAACTTTTGACTTCAAAACCAATGATGGTATCCTTGTTGTTAGATGGAAGGACAACAAAGCTGTGACTTTAGTGACAAATGATGTGGGGGTTAATCCTGTGAGTTTTACTGAAAGATATAAGAAGGAAACAAAGACGAAAAACCAGTTTCAGTGCCCTGCAGTCATCAAGAACTATAATGCACACATGGGAGGTATTGACAAAAGTAACATGTAGGTGCATCTGTACAAAACACCTATGAAATCTAAACGTTGGTACATACGGCTGTTTGCCTATGTTTTTGATCTTGCTATTGTGAATGCATGGCTTCTTTATTGCCGTGATTGTCGGTCGCTAAAAACCAAATGCATGCCACTGAAGCTATTCAGGTTGAAATCTCTGTCGCTGCAAGATCCAAAGAACATAAGAAAGAAGGAACACTGCAACAAGCCTTCTGGCCTATGCGAGGCAGCTCCTATTCTCCCACCGGCTTAAAATTAAGCCAATGTCTTGACCTAGTGACGTCAGACACGTCACTTAAGGAAGGAGCAGTGCATCCGACCTAGTAGCACAAGCTAGTCAGGTCCAACTCACACCCACCCACACCCACTCATGTATTCATCCAACCTATTTTTGAAACTACACAACGTCTTAGCGTCTATGACGGTACTCAGGAGTTTGTTCCACTCATCCACAACTCTATTACCAAACCAGTGCTTTCCTATATCCTTCCGGAATCTGAATTTTTCCAATTTAACCCTTTGTCGTGCAGGCTCTAAAATTTTCTAGCTTAAACACGTGCAAGTTTGCGTGTGTCATCCTACACGCGCTGTGCATCTGGATTCCCGTTCTTTAATTCTAACCAATCACAAGCCTTCCCTGAGTCGCTTCAGCTAAGTGGTGATGGCGTTTGCTGCCTTCCCATTGGTTGAGAGAACAAAACATGAACACTTGTGGCTTGGCGTCGCCCAGAGTGGGTTTTTTCCATCCAGTGTCACTAATATACTCTTGGATTTTACCCTCTACAATGTCGGTAAGTACTTATTGTTGTGTTTAGCGCATACATGAATAGTTTAGGCATATTTTGATATATACATAAAGTCCCTGTGAAGAATAATGTGAGTGTAGCATGCAGTTGAAAAAAGTGCAACAAAGGAAGCTCACAAATTTTCGCCTGGCTGCCCTTTTAGTGGCTTAGTTCACTTTCAGTAAAATAAATATTTATAAAAAAAATTCTATTGCATATATGAATTCTGTAGTGGTCTGGATCTATACAGAATGTTTTTATTGTCCTTCCAGATCAATGAGAAATTGTTTTATGGGGAGCCCTCCAACACCAGGTCAAAATATGTCTGCATTTTGGAGAACAGTGACTCAGAACCGGAAGTAGATGACCCAGAATTGCTGGATAGTGGTGATGAATACTTGCCACCGGATGCAGAGGTGTCAAGTGATGATGAGGAGGAAGAAAGGCCAGCCAAAAAGCAGAAATTAGTGAAGAAAAAGAAAGGTATTACGATCGAGGAGTACCCTGATGAGAAAGATATTTATGAAGAAATTGCTCTTCAAGGTCCATCTCAGTGGTCTCATGTTGACCTCAAAAATGATCCTTTGCCGGCATATAAACATGAAAAGCCTCTTGTAATTAGGTCTCCATATGAGTATTTTCGTATTTTCTGTACTCCAGACATGGTAGATAACATAGCATATCAAACAAATTTGTATGCCAAGCAAAAAAAGCAACAGATTACTAGGTTCATTATTGCAACAGATTCTGAAGAGATCATGAGGTTCATAGGTCGATTTTGTTGTACATGGGTATTACCTCATTCTCCTCCTGTTCTTCAAGTTTCTCCTACGTGCTCCATTACCATCAATCGAAGGTATTTTATTGTTCTATTGGAAAAGTGCATTTAGGATCCCCCAGGGTGCAGAAGCCATGGGGGCTAAGAGGTTTAGGTTACTTAGACGTACTATTCATTTCAATAACAACACAGAAAAGGATAATGACAGATTCCACAAAGTAAGGCCTCTTTACACTGCACTAACTAATGCTTGCTTGAAAGTTCCAGCTACACCCAAGCAATCTATTGATGAAGTCATGGTTGGTTTCAAGGGTAAAACTGCTGGAAACCTAAGGCAGTACATCAAAACAAAACCAGATCAGTGGGGTTTCAAACTTTTTTGTCGTGCAAGTGAAGATGGAATCATACATGATATACTCATGTATCAAGGCACACCAACTTTTGACAGCCATCCCATAAAGCTTCCACAGGAAGAAACTAAACTTTCAATAAGTTCAAAGATTGTTCTGGTACTTGCCACAACTATGAACAAGACCAACACATCAGCAATCTATGCTGACAATTTCTTTTCAAGTCTACCTTTGGTCAAGGTATTAAGAGATAAGTATAACTGCAGATACACTGGAACAGTACATGAAAATAGATGTGGTAAGCCAGATCTGATGCCTGTCAAACAAATGGAAAAGAACACTGTGTTCAGGGGCACTTTTAGCTTCAAAAACAATGATGGTGTTCTTGTTGTAAGATGGAAGGACAATAAAGTTGTGACTTTAGTGACCAGTGATGTAGGGGTCAATCCTGTGAGTCTTGTTGAAAGATATAACAAGGCTACAAAGAACAAAAGCCACTTACTGTGCCCTGCAGTCATTAAGAACTATAATGCACATATGGGAGGTGCTGACAAAAGTAACATGTTGGTGCATCTGTACAAAACACATGAAATCTAAACGTTGGTACATGCAGCTGTTTGCCTATGTTCTTGATCTTGCTGTTGTGAATGCATGGCTTCTTTACTGCTGTGATTGTTGAGCACTAAATACCAAGTGCATGGCATTGAAGTTTTTCAGGAATGAAATCTGTCACTGCAAGGTCTAAAGGACAAAAGTATAGATGCAGCACCCTAAGAACATCTACAAGAGTTTCACCAAGTAATTCACCATGTACTTCCAATGGTGAGAGCATCATGAAAGCTCTGCATGGCCATCATTCAGAAAGACCTGATGACAGTGTGAGGCTTGACAAAGCTCTAAACCACTTGCCAGTGGCAGGGAAAAAGTCACTTAGTTGCAAGTATTGCAGCAACTCGAAGAAATTTGTCACATCCTCATTCCGATGTTCTGAATGCCAAGTGAATCTGTGCATAAAGAGTCATAGAAATTGCTTCAGCAACTTCCATTCTAGCAAATAGTAATAACCAATGATTGATCTTCCTCATGAATCTCAGGAATATTGGACTTAAAAGTTTTATCCTTTTGCAATGTGTCCATGTTGCTATTTGTTTCATTTTTATATTTTTCTAATACATACAAACTGTTTTGATACAAGTTTCATTTATGTTTTTGATATTGTCTGTTTGTATAATAAATTAAAAATATAGTTATTGGGTGTTTTATTAACAATTGCAAGTTTGCAACATTCAGATTTATACTCCCTATGTCGGGCAAGGTCTTAAACTTTCGTGCTTCGGAGATTTGCAGTTGCTTGAAAACTAACCATCAGAATTCCATTTATATAGGCTCATTGACCTTATATTGAGTTACTCTATCCACCATAGGGAGTTCAGTTCGAATTTCTAATTTTATGGCCACTTGCCCGATAAAGGGTATTAATTAAAGCCATTGCTGCGAGTCCTGTCTATGTTAGATATTTTCAGCATGCTATTTACATCCCCTTTATTAATTCCTGTTTTTCATTTATACACTTCAATCATATCCTCCCTAATTCTACGCCTTTTTAGGAGAGTGTACATATGAGTTGAAGAACAACCTGAGGACTTCTATTATTTATACTTCTTCCTATGAAGCCAAGGATTCTATAAGCTTTATTGTGAACACTGATGCACTGTTGCTTTGGTTTTAGATTACTGCTAACCAGAACTCTTAAATCCTTTTCGCAATTCATAATATTAAGATCTACATTATTTAGTTTATATGTGGCATGGTTATTTTCCTGTCCAACATTTAGAACTTTGCATTTGTCTATATTAAACTGCATCTGCCACTTCTCCGACCACTGCATGAGTCCATTCAAATCATCCTGGAGTGCTCTAATGTCCTCATTATAATGAATTGGACTCCATTTTGGTGTCATCAGCAAATTTGCTTATGTCGCTATTTATTCCCTCATCTATATCGTTTATGTAGATTGTGAACAACAAGGGGCCCAACACTGACCCCTGTGGAACACCGCTTGTGACGTGCCCCCATTCTGATTTCTCCCCATTTATGCAAATTCTCTGCTGCCTATTCGTCAACCATGACTCAACCCAGGAAAAAAATTCTCCTCCTATTCCGTGTGCCTTAAGTTTCCTCAATAGCATCTGGTGTGGAACTCTATCAAAAGCCTTACTGAAGTCCATATACACAATATCATATTCAGTGCCAAGATCTACCTCCTCCAATACTTAGTGAAGAAAGTTAGTAAAATCGTAAGACAGGAACGCCCCTTTGTAAAACCGTGCTGAGATTGATTAATCAGTTTATGCCTTTCGAGATGGATACGAATTGCTTCGGCAATTATTGATTCCATAAATTTTCCCACTATGGAGGCAAGGCTTATTGGTCTATAGTTCGAAGCTAAGGACCTGTCACCTGCCTTGTAAATAAGTATTACATTTGCCATTTTCCATTTATCAGGCACTATGCTAGTTTGCAGTGACATGTTGAAAAGATTAGCCAAAGGTATGCTAAGTTCCTCTTTACATTCATTTAACACCCTTGCAAACAGTTCATCAGGGCCTGGGGATTTGTTAGGTTTTAACTTCTCTATTTGTCTGAGAACCATATCACTAGTTACTGCAATCGTGCATAGTTTATTATCGCCCTGTTCTTCATAATATATTATTTCAGGAATTACGCAAGTATTTTCCTGGGTAAAAACTGAGAGGAAGTAAGTATTGAAATTTTCACACATATCCTTATCACTATCAGTGATCTGACCTGAGTTACTCTTAAGTGAGTCTATCTTGTCCCTAATCTTACTTCTGTATACCTGAAAGAACCCTTTTGGGTTAGTCCTCGAATCCCTTGAGACCTTAGCCTCATAATCCCTTAAGAACAACTCCAAGAGCTTCACCAAGTACTTCCAGTGGTGACAGTAATACTAATGGTTTGTCAACCATGCAATTGCCATCTACAATGCAGTACCAGTGTGCGGAAAGGCCTGATGACAGTGTGAGGTTTGATAAAATGCTAGGTCACTGGCCAGTGCTAGGCAAGCTACTTTCATGCAAGTATTGCTGCAAAAAGAAAAATCATACCACATCTTCATTTTCCTCTGCTATATGTAAAGTAAATCTATGCATCAAGAAGGATAGAAATTGCTTCATAGACTTTCATTGTAGCAATTAGTGATCTAGAAAGATTTTCTTCCTCAGGAAACTCAGGAATATGAGACTTGAAAGTTTTATCACTTTGCAATGTGTCCATGTTGCTATTTGGTTTATTTTTATATTTTTTTAATACTTACAAAATGTTTGGAAAAAAGTTCCATTTATGTTTTTGATATTGTCTATTTGTATAATAAATTAAAAAAAATAGTTATTTGGTGTATTATTAACAATTGCGACTTTGCAACATTTAAAATTTTACTCTCTTTACCGGGCAGGACCTGGAGTTTACCTGGAGTTTACCTGGAGTTTACCTGGAGAGACTTCCGGGGATCAACGCCCCCGCGGCCCGGTCTGTGACCAGGCCTCATAGTGGATCAGAGCCTGATCAACCAGGCTGTTACTGCTGGCTGCATGCAATCCAACGTACGAGCCACAGCCTGGCTGGTCAGGTACAGACTTTAGGTGCTTGTCCAGTGCCTGCTTGAAGACAGCCAGGGGTCTATTGGTAATCCCCCTTATGTATGCTGGGAGGCAGTTGAACAGTCTTGGGCCCCTGACACTTATTGTGTTGTCTCTTAAAGTACTAGTGACACCCCCCCTGCTTTTCATTGGGGGGATGTTGCATCGTTTGCTGAATCTTTTGCTTTCATAGTGAGTGATTTTCGTGTGCAAGTTCGGTACTAGTCCCTCTAGGATTTTCCAGGTGTATATAATCATGTATCTCTCCCGCCTGCATTCCAGGGAGTACAGGTGCAGGAACTTCAAGCGCTCCCAGTAATTGAGGTGTTTTATCTCCATTATGCATGCTGTGAAGGTTCTCTGTACATTTTCTAGGTCAGCAATTTCACCTGCCTTGGAAGGTGCTGTTAGTGCGCAACAATAGTCCAGCCTAGGTAGAACAAGCGACCTGAAGAGTGTCATCATGGGCTTGGCATCCCTAGTTTTGAAGGTTTTCATTATCCATCCTGTCATTTTTCTAGCAGATGCAATTGATACCATGTTATGGTCCTTGAAGGTGAGATCCTCCGACATGATCTCTCCCAGGTTTTAGACGTTAGTTTTTCGTTCTATTTTGTGGCTGGAATTTGTTTTATACTCTGATGAAGTTTTAATTTCCTCATGTTTACCATATCCGAGTAATTGAAAGTTCTCATCGTTGAACTTCAAATTGTTTTCTGCAGCCCATTGAAAGATTTGGTTGATGTCCGCCTGGAGCCTTGCAGTGTCTGCAATGGAAAGCACTGTTATGCACATTCGGGTGTCATCTGCAAAAAAAGACACGGTGCTGTGGCTGACATCCTTGTTTATGTCAGATATGAGGATGAGAAACAAGATGGGAGCGAGTACTGTGCCTTGTGGAACAGAGCTTTTCACCGTAGCCACCTCAGACTTTATTCTGTTGACTACTAATCTTTGTGTTCTGTTTGTGAGGAAATTATAGATCCATCTACCAACTATTCCTGTTATTCCTTTATCACGCATTTTGTGCGCTATTACGTCATGGTCACACTTGTCGAAGGCTTTTGCAAAGTCTGTGTATATTACATCTGCATTCTTCTTGTCTTCTAGTGCATCTAGGACCTTGTCGTAGTGATCCAGTAGTTGGGACAGACAGGAGCGACCTGCTCTAAACCCATGTTGCCCTGGGTTGTGTAACTGATGGGTATCTAGATGGGTGGCGATCTTGCTTCTAGTATAATCGTTCCTCAGATATTAGCAATTGATCAAAAACTAACTTTTAGAATTCCATTTACATGGGTTCATTTCCCTTACATTGAGATACTCTATCCACTCATAGGAAATACATTTCAAAATTTGCATTTTCATAGGCTTGCCCGATTAAGGGTAAACTAATTGACAATTGTAGTTGTATATTACCAACGACCATTTGGCAATAACTACTTGGCTTTGGCTGATTATAAGGAATGCCAGGTGCTGAGTGATGCACGCCAAAAAAGTGTAACGTACTCGGTGCTCACCACACTCCGTCAGGGATAAATAATAAATTTCCTCTCCCATTTTAATCCTTCACCTTGCTGAAATCTCCTCCCACATTCCTGCTTCCTTCTTCCAACTGCCACCTCAGCTTTATCAAACCCCATCTACTTCCACAAAACTATACACCATTCTATAATCTGACAGTTATGCACACAAATGACAATGAAATCATAAAATAAGAAAACAGGACTGAGGATTCCAGCACAGATATAATAGCAATCACAGAGAAAATGTTATTGATTATTGCAATAATATAATTCAATAAACGACAATATATTTAAGAGTAGCAGAACAGGGAGGAGGATTTGACACAACAGTGATAATAAAACATCATTGGAGAGTGATGGCTTGAAGCTCTTACTTATTACAGGTTTACAGATTATATGATAGATAATACACTGACATGGTAACCTATAGTAGTCATGGTGGTAATAGTTCGCCACCAAGCAAAAGACACCCATGGCAGGAGCATGATGACAATAGGCTACAATAACCTTTTTCTCAATACCAATTTCTGTTGCACCACAAAACATGTCCTGGAGAACATAAATCATGGAATAATAGATTGATATAGAGTTGACACCCATGCCCTTCCCCAATCTTCATGACTTTGCACTTGGTGGGGATGAACTCTAAGAGCCATTTTCTGGACCAGGCCTGCAGCCTGTCCAGATCCCTTTGTAGTCCTGCCTGGTCATCCTCTGATTGAATGCTCCTCATTAACTTCACATCGTCTCCAAACAGGGACACTTCTGGGTATATTTCTTCCGGCATGTCGTTCACATATACCAGAAACAGCACCGATCCTAGGATTGACCTCTGGGAAACCCCGCTCGTCACACGCGCCCACTATGATACCTTGTCTCGTACCATGACTCGCTGATGTCTTCCCGTCTGGTATTCTCTGATCCATTGCAGTGCCTTCCCTGTTGTCTTACTGCTGTAACCCTGTCATAGAACTCCAGTAGCTTTGTGACACAGGATTTCCCGTCCCTGAAACCGTGCAGCTTGTCGTTGATAAACTCATTCCTTTCTGAGTGCTCCACCATTCTTCTCCTGGTAATCTTCTCCATGACTTTGCATAATATACATGTTAGTGACATTTTTCTGTAGTTTAATGCTTCGTGTCTATCTCCTTTTTTCAAAAATTGGGACTACATTTGTTGTCTTCCATACCTCAGGTAGTTGCCCTCTTTCGATAGATATGTTGAAGACTGTTGTTAGTGGTACAAAGAGCGCCTCTGCTCCCTCTCTCAGGACCCACGAAGAGATATTACCCGGCCCCATCGCCTTTTAGGTATCTATCTCGCTTAGCAGCCTCTTTACCTCTCCTCGGTTGAACGTATTGTGTCCAGCACTTGGTAGTGTACCCTACCTCTCCGTGTTTCTCGAGTTCCTTCTGTCTCCTCTGTGAATACTTCTTTGAATCTCATTTTGAGCTAATCACATACTTCTCGGTCGTTTCTTGTGATCTCCCCTTCTTCCTTCCTCAGCCTGATTACCTGGTCCTTGACTGTTGTTTTTCTCCTGATCTTGCTGTACAGTGTACAACAGCTTCAGGTCAGATTTGGTTTTCGTTGCTGTGTCATTTTCTTATTGTCGTTCTCCCTCCCTCCTTACCGAAGCATATTCATTTCTGGCTCTATAAGTGCTCTCCTTATTCTGCTGGGTACTTTGCCTTCTATACTTCTTCCACTTTCTAGCACACATGGTTTTGGCCTCTCTACACCTTTGGGTAAACCAAGGGCTCGTCCTGGCCTTCTCGTTATTTCTGTTTCCCTTGAGTAAAAACCTTTCCTCTGGTGCCCTGCATATTGTCACATATTCCATCATTTCATTTTCTCATATTCTTGCCATTTCTCTGTCTCACTGAACCTCGTGCAGGAAATTCCTCATGCCTCTGAAGTCCCTTCTTTTGTAGTTTGGCTTCATTCGTCCTACCCTTCTTGCTGCCCTCTCCACTTGTAACTCTACTATGTATTCAAAGCTCGGAACCACGTGGTCGCTGGCCCCGAGGGATTTTTCATGTAAGATGTCCTCAATATCTACACTACTCAAGGTGAATAATAAGTCCAGTCATGGTGGATCGTCCTCTCCTCTCTCTCTGGTAGTGTCCCTTACGTGTTGTTACATGAGGTTATCCAGTACCACCACCTCCATCATCTTAGCCCTCCATGTTTCTGGGGCCCCATGTGGCTCCATGTTTTCCCAGTCAATTTCTTTGTGAATGAAGTCACCCAAAATCAATGGTTTTGCCCTGCACACATGGGGCCTTCTGGCCACTTCAGCCATTGTATCAACCATCGCCCTGTTACTCTCATCATATTCTTGTCTTGGCTTCCTGCTGTTCTGTGGTGGGTTATATATCACTGCAATTACCACCTTGGGACATACAGATAGAAGTGTTCCTATTATATAATCTCTTGTGCCTTCTCTGTCTCCTGTCTCCAGCTCCCCAAAAAATCCCATTGGTTTTTGATGATCAGTCCCATTCCTCCTTCCCCTCTGTCCCCTTTCTCTTTCCTCAGGATCTGGTATCCAGTTGGAAAGATAGCATCTGTTATTATTCCTGTGAGCTTGGTTTCTGTGACAGCTATGATGTCTGGTGATGTTTCTTTGATTCTTTCGTGCCACTCTTCCCACTTATTCGTTATTCCATCAGCGTTGGTGTACCATACCTTCAGTTTCCTCTCCAACTCTGTATTCTGGGGAGTTTGTGGGGGTTTGGGGGAGAGGGTAACTTGGCAGGGTGCTATGGGATTCTTCTGCAAACTGTGGGGTGGGAGTTGCGAGTGTGGAGTGTGGTTTGTATTGGGACAGTGTGTGTGTGTGTGTGTGCACTCACCTATTTGAACTGACCTATTTGTGGTTGCAGGGGTCGAGACTCAGCTCCTCTTCACTGACCGCTACTAGGTTCTCTCTGTCCGTGCTCTATGAGCTTTATCATACCTCATCTTAAAGCTACATCACTTGCCAGAATATTCCACTTCCTGACAACTCTGTGACTGAAGAAATACTTCCTAACATCCCTTTGACTCATCTGAGTCTTTATCTTCCAAATGTGACCCCTTGTTTCTGTCTCATCTCTGAAACATCCAGTCTCTGTCCACCTTATCTATTCCTCTCAATATTTTGCATTTCATTATCATATCTTCCCTAACCTTCCTGTCCTCCAGTGTCGTCAGGGTTATTTCCCTTAACCTTTCTTCGTAGGACATTCGCCTTAGCTCTGGAACTGGCCTTGTTGCAAACTTTTGCACTTTCTCAAATTTCTTGACGTGCTTGACCAAGTGTAGGTTCCAAACTGGTGCAGCATACTCCAGTATGGGCCTGACGTACACGATATACAGTGTCTTGAACGATTCCTTACTTAGGTATCGGAACGCTATTCTCAGGTTTGCCAGGCACCAATATTTTGCAGCAGTTATCTGAGTGATGTGTGCTTCCAGAGACGTGCTCGGTATTATACTCACCCCAAGATCCTTCTCCTTGAGTGAGGTTTGCAGTCTTTGGCCACCTAGCCTATACTCTGTCTGCGGTCTTCTTTACTCTTCCCCAATCTTCATGACTTAACATTTGGCTGGGTTAAATTTGAGTAGCCAGTTGCTGGATCATGTGTCCAGTCTGTCGAGGTCTCTCTGGACTCCTCCCTGATCCTTATCTGATTTAATTCTTCTCATTAACATCACATCATTTGCAAACAGGGACACCTCTGAATCTATCCCTTCCGTCATGTCATTCACATATACCAAAAACACCACTGACCCTAGGACTGACCCCTGTGGAGCTCCGCTAGTCACAGGCGCCCATTGTGATATCTTATCTCATACCCTGACTCGTTGTTGCCTCCCTGCCAGGTATTCTCTGAGTCATTGCAGAGCCCTTCCTGTTATACATGCCTGATCCTCTAGCCTCTGTACTAATCTCTTGTGAAGAACTGTATCGAAGGCTTTCTTGCTGTCCACGAAAATGCAGTCAATCCCCTCCTCTCTCTCCTGATAATCTTCTCCGTGACTTTGCATACTATGCAAGTCAGTGACACTGGTGTATAGTTTAGTACCTCGTTTCTGTCTCCTTTCTTTAAAATGGGAACTACATTTGCCATCTTCCATACCTCAGATAGTTCCCCAGTTTCGAGGAAAGTGTTGAAGATCGTGGTTAGCGGCACTTATAGTGTGTCTGCTCCCTTTCTAAGGACCCATGGGAAGATGTTGTCCGGCCCTATCCCCTTTGAGGTGTGTGTGTACTCACCTAATTATACTCACCTAATTGTGGTTGCAGGGGTCGAGATTCAGCTCCTGGACCCGCCTCTTCACTAAGTGCTACTAGGTCCTCTCTCTCTCCCTGCTCCATGAGCTTTATCATACCTCATCTTAAAGCTACGTATGGTTCCTGCCTCCACTACCTCACTTGCTAGTCTATTCCACTTCCTGACTGCTCTATGACTGAAGAAGTGTGTGTGTGTGTGTGTGTGTGTGTGTGTGTGTGTGTGTGTGTGTGTGTGTGTGTGTGTGTGTGTGTGTGTGTGTGTGTGTGTGTGTGTGTGTGTGTCTTTGTGTGTGCGTGTGTGTGTGTGTGTGTGTATGTGTGTGTATGTGTGTGTGTGTGTGTGTGTGTGTATGTGTGTATGTGTGTGTGTGTTCGTGTCTTTGTGTGTGCGTGTGTGTGTGTGTGTGTGTGTGTGTGTGTGTATGTGTGTGTTTGTTTGTGTGTGTTTGTGTGTGTGTGTGTTTGTGTGTGTGTGTGTGTGTGTGTGTGTGTTTGCGTGTGTGTGTGTGTGTGTACGCACCTAATTGCACTCACCTAATTGTGGTTGCAGGGGTCGAGACTCAGCTGCTGGCCCCGCCTCTTCACTGATCGCTACTAGGTCCTCTCCCTCTCTGCTTCCTGAGTTTTGTCACACCTCTTCTTAAAACTATGTATGGTTCCTGCCTCCACTACTTCACTTGCTAGGCTATTCCACTTCCTGACGACTCTATGACTGAAGAAATACTTCCTAACGTCCCTGTGACTCGTCTGAGTCTTCAGCTTCCAGTTGTGACCCCTTGTTTCTGTGCCATCTGGAACATCCTATCTCTGTCCACCTTGTCTATTCCCCGCAGTATCTTGTATGTCGTTATCATGTCTCCCCTGACCCTTCTGTCCTCCAGTGTCGTCAGTCCGGTGTGTGTGTGTGTACTCACCTAGTTGTACTCACCTAGTTGAGGTTGCAGGGGTCGATTCCAAGCTCCTGGCCCCGCCTCTTCGCTGGTCGCCACAAGGTCACTGTCCATGAGCCATGAGCTTTATCGTACCTCTCCTTAAAGCTTTGTATGGATCCTGCCTCCACTACATCTCTTCCCAAACTATTCCACTTCCTGACTACTCTGTGGCTGAAGAAATACTTCCTAACATCCCTGTGATTCATCTGTGTCTTCAGCTTCCAACTGTGTCCCCTTGTTGCTGTGTCCAGTCTCTGGAACATCCTGTCTTTGTCCACCTTGTCAATTCCTCTCAGTATTTTGTATGTCGTTATCATGTCCGCCTTATCTCTCCTGTCCTCCAGTGTCGTCAAGTTGATTTCCCTTAACCTCTTCTCGTAGGACATACCTCTTAGCTCTGGGACTAGTCTTGTGGCAAACCTTTGCACTTTCTCTAGTTTCTTTACATGTTTGGCTAGGTGTGGGTTCCAAACTGGTGCCGCATACTCCAATATGGGCCTAACGTACACGGTGTACAGGGTCCTGAACGACTCCTTATTATGATGTCGGAATGCTGTTCTGAGGTTTGCCAGGCGCCCATGTGCTGCAGCAGTTATTTGGTTGATGTGCGCTTCAGGAAATGTGCCTGGTGTTATACTCACCCCAAGATCTTTTTCCTTGAGTGCGGTTTGTAGTCTCTGGCCCCCTAGACAGTACTCCGTCTGCGGTCTTCTTTGCCCTTCCTCAATCTTCATGGCTTTGCACTTGGTGAGATTGAACTCCAGGAGCCAATTGCTGGACCAGGTCTGCAGCCTGTCCAGATCCCTTTGTAGTTCTGCCTGGTCTTCGATCGAATGAATTCTTCTCATCAACTTCACGTCATCTGCAAACAGGGACACCTCAGAGTTTATTCCTTCTGTCATGTCGTTCACAAATACCAGAAACAGCACAGGCCCTAGGACTGACCCCTGTGGGACCCCGCTGGTCACAGGTGCCCACTCTGACACCTCGCCACGTACCATTACTCGCTGCTGTCTTCCTGACAAATATTCCCTGATCCATTGTAGTGCCTTCCCTGTTACCCCTGATTAGTCCTCTGTGTGTGTGTGTGTGTGTGTGTGTGTGTGTGTGTGTGTGTGTGTGTGTGTGTGTGTGTGTGTGTGTGTGTGTGTGTGTGTGTGTGCGCGCGTGATGTTTGTGAGCACAGCAATATCCCCGGTGTGTTCGCTGGCTTGTGTACCTCCGCATGCGTGCGAGAATCTCAGTGTCATTTCACATCCAGCAAGATCTTCAAAACTAGAGCACACTTGAAAGTTCTTTAATTTCTGATTCCTCGAAACATCAGAAGTCTTTAACAAAGTTAGGCCCTCAACAACTTTCTGAAGAGCTGCTAAGGAGTCCAGTGTGCCCCAGATCAGAAGATACATAATATACATAAATTCACAGAAAAGTAGGTTTCGGATAGTTTATCTTCTCCCATGCTACGATTAAAAATGGACGAATAGCAACCATTGACACGTGATCAGAGAGACGAACACATACTGTAAATGTAATAGTGAAAATCTCATATGAAATTTTCACAATCTTCAAACTGTTCTCATATATATATATATATATATATATATATATATATATATATATATATATATATATATATATATATATATATATATATATATATATATATATATATATATATATATATTTGGCGAAATACTAAAGAAAAAAAATCACAGCCTAATAGAAAACCTGGTAATTGTGTGCAACGCAAAAAAAAATGTTCGAAAAAATGTAGATGAATCAGATGAGGTTCAAAGACACGTTTGACTATGATATAACATTTTACAGGAAAAATTAGGGAAGAGAGACTTAGGGCACTTAAAGTGCACTTGTTGGTAGGCTGGAGAAAGAGGAAACGTGACGTACAGAAATAAGATAATTTACAGCATGAGAGTATTGTGATTTTTTTTTTTTTAGGACCATGTACATGTTGAAGACGAAACAGTTGCAAACTACGAAGTAAAACCGCGCTGAGATAAACAAGAACAATATAATTTTTTGAGAACGGTGGTCTAATAGAGAAGGATCTAAGAGGAGGGAGGATGCGATAAATAAACAGGGAATTTTTATCATCTAAATGATAAACTGAAAACCGATGACTGAAAGTTCACTTCCTATAATATGTAGATAATACCGGACATACATGAACGCCCGCACTCTTGCACGCACACATACACGCTCATACATAAGTGCGAACACATAAACACACACACACAGTTTGGAGAGTGATGTAGTTGAGGGAGGATCCATACGAAGCTTTAAGAAGAGGTACGATAAAGCTCATGGAGCAACGAGAGAGTAGGCCTAGTAGTGAGCGGTGAAGGGGGGAGGCAGCAGCTGAGAATCGACCCCCGCAACCGCGATAAGGTGAGTACAATTACGCGAGTACACACACACACACACACACATACACATACACATACACACACACACACACACACACACACACACACACACACACACACACACACACACACACACACACACACACACACACACAGTAGAGCTACAAGTGGAGGGAGAAGCAGGAAGGCCAGGACGAATGAAGCCAAACTACAAGAAAGGGGACTACACAGGAATGAGGAACTACCTGAACGGGGTTCAGTGGAACAGAGAACTGGCAGGGAAGCCAGTTAATGAGATGATGGAATATGTAGCAACAAAATGCAAGGAGGCTGAGGAGAGGTTTGTACCCAAGGGTAACAGGAGTAATGAAAAAGCCAGGATGAGCCCATGGTTTACCCAAAGGTGCAGGGAGGCAAAAACCAAGTGTGCTAGGGAATGGAAGAAATATAGAAGGCAAAGGACCCAGGAGAATAAGGAGAACAGTCGTAGAGCCAGAAACGAATATGCACAGATAAGAAGGGAGGCCCAAAGACAATATGAAAATGACATAGCAGCGAAAGCCAAATCTGACCCGAAACTGTTGTACAGCCACATCAGGAGGAAAACAACAGTCAAGGACCAGGTAATCAGGCTAAGGAAGGAAGGAGGAGAGACAACAGGAAATGACCGTGAAGTATGTGAAGAACTCAACAAGAGATTCAAAGAAGTGTTCACAGAGGAGACAGAAGGGACTCCAGAAAGACGGAGAGGTGGGGCACACCACCAAGTGCTGGACACAGTGCACACAACCGAGGAAGAAGTGAAGAGGCTTCTGAGTGAACTAGATACCTCAAAGGCAATGGGGCCAGATAACATCTCCCCATGGGTATTGAGAGAGGGAGCAGAGGCGCTATGTGTACCCCTAACAACAATATTCAATACATCTATCGAAACAGGGAGATTGCCTGAGGCATGGAAGACAGCAAATGTAGTCCCAATCTTTAAAAAAGGAGACAGACATGAAGCACTAAACTACAGACCAGTGTCACTGACATGTATAGTATGCAAAATCATGGAGAAGATTATCAGGAGAAGAGTGGTGGAACACCTAGAAAGGAATGATCTCATCAACAGCAGCCAGCATGGTTTCAGGGACGGGAAATCCTGTGTCACAAACCTACTGGAGTTCTATGACATGGTGACAGCAGTAAGACAAGAGAGAGAGGGGTGGGTGGATTGCATTTTCTTGGACTGCAAGAAGGCGTTTGACACAGTTCCACACAAGAGATTGGTGCAAAAACTGGAGGACCAAGCAGGGATAACAGGGAAGGCACTACAATGGATCATGGAATACTTGTCAGGAAGACAGCAGCGAGTCATGGTACGTGGCGAGGTGTCAGAGTGGGCACCTGTGACCAGCGGGGTCCCGCAGGGGTCAGTCCTAGGACCAGTGCTGTTTCTGATATTTGTGAACGACATGACGGAAGGAATAGACTCTGAGGTGTCCCTGTTTGCAGATGACGTGAAGTTGATGAGAAGAATACACTCGATCGAAGACCAGGCAGAACTACAAAGGGATCTGGACAGGCTGCAGACCTGGTCCAGCAATTGGCTCCTGGAGTTCAATCCCACCAAGTGCAAAGTCATGAAGATTGGGGAAGGGCAAAGAAGGCCGCAGACGGAGTACAGTCTAGGGGGTCAGAGACTACAAACCTCACTCAAGGAAAAAGATCTTGGGGTGAGTATAACACCAGGCACATCTCCTGAAGCGCACATCAACCAAATAACTGCTGCAGCATATGGGCGCCTAGCAAACCTCAGAACAGCATTCCGACATCTTAATAAGGAATCGTTCAGGACCCTGTACACCGTATACGTTAGGCCCATATTGGAGTATGCGGCACCAGTTTGGAACCCACACCTAGCCAAGCACGTAAAGAAACTAGAGAAAGTGCAAAGGTTTGCAACAAGACTAGTCCCAGAGCTAAGAGGTATGTCCTACGAGGAGAGGTTAAGGGAAATCAACCTGACGACACTGGAGGACAGGAGAGATAGGGGGGACATGATAACGACATACAAAATACTGAGGGGAATTGACAAGGTGGACAAAGACAGGATGTTCCAGAGATTGGACACAGTAACAAGGGGACACAGTTGGAAGCTAAAGACACAGATGAATCACAGGGATGTTAGGAAGTATTTCTTCAGCCACAGAGTAGTCAGTAAGTGGAATAGTTTGGGAAGCGATGTAGTGGAGGCAGGATCCATACATAGCTTTAAGCAGAGGTATGATAAAGCTCACGGCTCGGGGAGAGTGACCTAGTAGCGATCAGTGAAGAGGCGGGGCCAGGAGCTCGGACTCGACCCCCGCAACCTCAACTAGGTGAGTACAACTAGGTGAGTACACACACACACACACACACACACACGAAGTACAGTCTAGGGGATCAGAGACTACAAACCTCACTCAAGGAAAAAGATCTTGGGGTGAGTATAACACCAGGCACATCTCCTGAAGCGCACATCAACCAAATAACTGCTGCAGCATATGGGCGCCTAGCAAACCTCAGAACAGCATTCCGACATCTCAATAAGGAATCATTCAGGACCCTGTACACCGTGTACGTTAGGCCCATATTGGAGTATGCGGCACCAGTTTGGAACCCACACCTAGCCAAGCACGTGAAGAAACTAGAGAAAGTGCAAAGGTTTGCAACAAGACTAGTCCCAGAGTTAAGAGGTATGTCCTACGAGGAGAGGTTAAGGGAAATCAACCTGACGACACTGGAGGACAGGAGAGATAGGGGGGACATGATAACGACATACAAAATACTGAGAGGAATTGACAAGGTGGACAAATACAGGATGTTCCAGAGATTGGACACAGTAACAAGGGGACACAGTTGGAAGCTGAAGACACAGATGAATCACAGGGATGTTAGGAAGTATTTCTTCAGCCACAGAGTAATCAGTAAGTGGAATAGTTTGGGAATCGATGTAGTGGAGGCAGGATCCATACATAGCTTAAAGCAGAGGTATGATAAAGCTCACGGCTCATGGAGAGTGACCTAGTACCGATCAGTGAAGAAGCGGGGCCAGGAGCTCGGACTCGACCCCCCGCAACCTCAACTAGGTAGGTGAGTACACACACACACACACACACACACATACACACACACACACACACACACACACACACACATACATACACACACGCACACACACACACGCACACACACACTCAAACACATTAACACATCCATTGAAACTGGGCACCTAGCTGAGGCATTGAAGATGGTAAATGTAGTCCCAATTTCTAAGAAAGGAGACAGACACGAGGCATTAAAATACAGACCAGTGTCACTCACGTGTATAGCATGCAACGTCATGGAGAAGATTATCAGTAGAGTCGTGGAGCACCTAGAAAGACACAAGCTTATAAACGACAACCAGCACGGTTTCAGGGAAGGAAAATCCTCTCTCACAAACGTACTGGAGTTTTATGACCAGGTAACGGAAGTAAGACACTTGAGAGAGGGGTGGATAAATTGCATTTTCTTGGACTGCAAGAAGGCCTTCGACACAGTACTTCACAAGAAGTTAATGCAAAAGCTATAGGATCAGGCACGCATAACAAGAAAGGCATTGTAATGGATCAGAAAATATCTGACAGGGAGGCAACAACGAGTCATGATACTTGACGAGGGGTCACAGCGTGTTCCTGTGACGAGTGGGGTTCCACAGGGGTCAGTCCTAAGACTAGTGCTGTTTCTGGTGTATGTGAATGACATGACAGAAGGACACAGAAGTATCCCTGTTTTCAGATGATGTGAAGTTAATGAGGAGAGTTCAATCGGAGGAGGACCAGGCAGGATTACAAAGGGACATAGACAAGCTGCAGGCCTAGTCCTGTAAGTGGCTCCTGGAGTTCAACCCCACCAAGTGCATAGTCGTGAAGATCGGGGAAGGGCAAAGACCAAAGAGAGGGTACAGTCTAGGGGGTCAGAGTCTGCAAACCTCATTCAAGGAAAAGGATCTTAGGGTGAATATAATACCGCGCACATCTCCTGAGGTCCATATCAACCAAACAACTGCTGCATTATGTGGGCAACTAGCAAACCTAAGAATAGCATTCCGACATCTCAGTAATGATTCGTTCAGGGCTCTGTACACCGTATACGTCAGGCCCATATTATATGCAGCACCAGTTTGGAACGCACACCTGACCAAGAATGTCAGGAAATTAGACTTGTCTCGTTACAAAGGTTTGCAACGACCTGACGACCCTAGAGGACAGGAGGGATGGGGATGATATGATAACTACATATAAAATACTGAGAGAAATCGAGAGGGTGGACGGAGACATGATGTTCCATAGATGAGACACGGCAATAAGGTGTCACAATTGGACGTTGAAGACCAGATAAGTCACAGGGATGTTAGGAAGTATTTCTTCAGTAATAGAGCTGTTAAAAAGTGGAATAGTCTGGAAAGTGAGGTAGTCTAGTCAGGATCCATACATAGCTTTAAGAAGAGGTATGATAAAGCTCACGGAGCTGGGAGGGAGTGACCTAATGGTGACCAGTGAAGAGGCGGAAGCCAGATGCTGTGAATCGACCTCTGTGACCACAATTAGGTGAGTACGCATACACACGCTCTGCAGGGAGGCTGTAGAGAAGTTCGCACGAAGGGGCAACAGAAACAATGGTAAGACTAGAGTGAGCCTATGGTTGACTAGAAGGTGTGGAGCGGCTAAAGCCAAGTGTGCTAGGGTATAGAAAAAGTAAAGAAGGAAAAGGACCCAGGAAAACAAGGAGTTGAGCCAAAGAGCCTGAAATGAATGTAAATGGATAAGGGGATAAGCCCAACGTAAGTACGAGAATAACAAGGCATCAAATGCCAGATCTGACCCAAAGTTGTTATACAGCCACATCAAGAGGAAAGTAACGGTCAAACTACAGGTAATCAGGCTGAGAAAGGAAGGAGAGTTCACAGGAAGAACCAGGAGATATGTCCAGAGCTCAGCTCAAGATTCAAGGTGGTATTCACAGTGGAGACAGAGAAGTTCCTAGCCCCTCGGTAAGGTGCTGGTGCACCCTTCCGAGGTAGGGTAGGGTGCACCAGCAAGTGCTGAGCACTCTGCACACAATCGAGGATGAGGTGAAGAAACTGTTAGGGAACTAGATACTTCGAAGCAGATGGGCCCACATAATGTCTCTTGAGGTCCTGAGAGAGGGAGCAGATGTTATGTATGTCAATAACAACAGTCTTCAATAAATCTATCGAGACAGGGCAACTGCCTGAGGAGTGGAATACGGCAGATATAGCCCCTATTTTTAAGAAAGAAAACAGAAAGACTTCACCAAATTACAGACCAGTGTCGCTGTATGTAAAGTTATGGATAAGACAGTCAGGAGTAGACTAGTGGAGCACCTAGAAAGGATTGACTAATACATAACAACGAGCATGGCTTCCGGGAGAAAATCCTGCATCACAAGCCTGTCGGAGCTCTGTGAGAATGTAACAGAAGTAAGACAGGAGAGAGAGGAATGCGTAGACTGCATCTGATTAATAACCTAGAGGAGCAGGCAGGGATCAGGGAATATCTGACAGGAAAGAAACAACATGTGTCGGTACGAGATGAGGTAACAGAGTGGGTGCATGTGCCGAGTGGGGTTCCGCAAGGATCAGTCCTAGGTCCGGTGCTGTTTCTTGTATATGTGAATGACATGATGGTCGTGATAGAGTCAGAGGTGTCCCGGTTTGCAGATGTGAAACTAATGAGGAAAATACAGGTGGACGAGGATCATGTAAGATTACAAAAAGATCTGGACAGGTTGCAAGTCTGATCCGGCAAATGACACCTGTAGTTTAACCCCAGCAGGTGCAAAGTTATGAAGTATGGGGAAGGACAAAGAAGACCGCAGATGGAGTACAGACTAGGGGATCAAATGTTGCAAACCTCACTTAAGGAAAAGGATCTTGGGTGAGCATTATACCGAGCACGTCTCCTGAGTTGCACATCGATCAAATAACCGCTGCAGTATATAGGTGCCTGGTAAATATGAGAATAGCATTTTGATATATAGGTAAGTACTCATTCACGACACTGTACACCGTGTACGTCAGGCCCATATTGGAGTAAGCAGCACCAGCATGGAACCGACACCTGGTCAAATACATCGGCAAACTGAAGAAAGTGAAAAAGTTTGCTAAAAGATAAGTGCCGGAGCAAAGGGATATGTTTTATGAGAAGAAACTAAGGGAACTTAACCTGATGACACTAGAGAATAGGAGGTATAGATGGGACATGATAACGACATATAAAATACTGAGAAAAATTTATTAGGTGGAGAGGGCTAGAATGTTTCATAGAGAAGACACAGGAACAAAGAGCCACAACTGGAAGTTGAAAACTCAGATGAGCTACAGGGATGTCAAAAAGTATTTGTTTAGCCTTAGTGTTGTCAGGAACTGGAATAATCTGGAGAATGAAGTAACAGAGGCAGGACCCATTTATAGCTTCAAGACGGGGTATGATAGGGCTCTTGGAGCTGGGAGAGAGTTACCTAGTAGCGGTCAGTGAACAGGCGGGGCCAGGTGCTGTGACTTGACCTCTGCAACCACATATACGTTAGTACATAAAGGTGAGTATACTCACACACACACACACATACACACACACACACACACACACACACACACACACACACACACACACACACACACATACACACACACACACACGCAGACACACACACACACGCACACACACACACACACACAAACACACACACACACACACACACACACACACACACACACACACAAACACACACACACACACACGCACACACACACACACACACACACACACACACACACACACACACACACACACACACACACACACACACACACACACACACACACACACATACACACACACAAGTGTCCCTGTTGGCAGACGACGTGAAGTTAATGAGAAGAATTCATTCGATCGAAGACCAGGCAGAACTACAAAGGGATCTGGACAGGCTGCAGACCTGGTCCAGCAATTAGCTCCTGGAGTTCAACCCCACCAAGTGCAAAGTCATGAAGATTGAGGAAGGGCAAAGAAGACAGCAGACGGAGTACAGTCTAGGGGGCCAGAGAGTACAAACCTCACTCAAGGAAAAATATTTTGGGGTGAGTATAACACCAGGCACATCTCCTGAAGGGCACATAAACCAAATAACTGCTGCAGCATATGGACTCCTAGCAAACCTCATAACAGCATTCCGACATCTTAATAAGGAATCGTTCAGGACCCTGTACACCGTGTACGTTAGGCCCATATTGGAGAATGCGGTACCAGTTTGGAACCCACACCCAGCCAAGCACGTAAAGAAACTAGAGAAAGTGCAAAGATTTGCAATAAGACTAGTCCCAGAGCTAAGGGGTATGTCCTACGAGAAGAGGTTAAGGGAAATCGACCTGACGACACTGGAGGACAGGTGAGATAGGGGGGACATGATAACGACATACAAAATACTTAGAGGAATTGACAAGGTGGACAAAGACAGGACGTTCCAGAGATGGGACATAACAACTAGGTGACACAGATGGAAGATGAAGACACAGATGAATCACAGGGATGTTAGGAAGTATTTCTTCAGCCACAGAGCAGTCAGGAAGTGAAATAGTTTGGGAAGCGATGTAGTGGAGGCAGGATCCATACATAGCTTTAAGCAGAGGTATGATAAAGCTCACGGTTCAGGGAGAGTGACATAATAGCGACCAGTGAAGAGGCGGGGCCAGGAGCTAGGACTCGACCCCTGCAACGCCGACTAGGTGAGAACTAGGGGAGTACACACACTCACACACACACACACACACACACGACCCCTGTTAAAAAAATTAGGTGAGTA
The DNA here is from genome assembly GCF_038502225.1 of Cherax quadricarinatus. NCBI lineage: Eukaryota > Metazoa > Arthropoda > Malacostraca > Decapoda > Parastacidae > Cherax > Cherax quadricarinatus. Next base: position 30,250,582 of record NC_091293.1, on the reverse strand, counting down.
CACACACACTCATACACACACACAAACAGACATGAAAGGCCCCTAGGAGCTAGTGATCATGTGGTTCTGTGCTTTGATTACATAGTTGAGCTTCAAGTGGAGAGAGTAGCAGGAATAGGATGGAAAAAAACAAACTACAAAAGGGGGAACTACTCAGGCATGAGGAACTTCCTGCAAGACATTCAGTGGGAGAGGGAACTGACAGGAAAACCAGTACAAGAAATGATGGAGTATGTGGCAACAAAATGCAATGAGGCAGAGGAGAGGTTTGTTCCCAAGGGAAACAGAAATAATGGGAAGAACAGAACGAGTCCTTGGTTCACCCAAAGGTGTAGGGAGGCAAAAACTAGGTGTACTAGAGAATGGAAAAGGTACAGAAGACAGAGAACTCAGGAAAATAAAGAGATTAGCCGAAGAGCCAGAAACGAATATGCAGATAAGAAGGGAGGCTCAGCGACAATATGAAAATGACATAGCATCGAAAGTCAAGTCTGACCCGAAGCTGTTGAATAGCCACATCAGGAGGAAAACAACAGTCAAGGACCAGGTAATCAGACTGAGGAAGGGTGATGGGGAGTTCACAAGAAACTACCGAGAGGTATGTCAGGAGCTCAACACGAGATTTAAAGAAGCATTTACAGTGGAAACCAGTAGGACTCCAGGAAATCAGAACAGGGGGGTACATCAACAAGTGCTGGATGAGGTACACATAACCAAGGAGGAGGTGAAGAAGCTGCTATGTGAACTTGACACCTCAAAGGCGGTG